>NC_060124.1:97231468-97534499 GCF_021461395.2 Schistocerca americana | reverse complement strand
CCTTACTATGGATCCTAAAGTGGAGCATTGAAAAAACTATATGTGATATGGATGGTAGGTGTTAAGAGAAACAAGTGTTGCGTTAACATATTAATTTATTGAACTAAAACACAGATTACAAGGACGTGACTACGAAAGCATATCAGTTAATTTTACAAATAGCCCCTGAGAGAAATTATTTCAAAATGGACTTATTACTTTTCACCAATAATTGGTTTCCACAAATAAGAAAATATGATCTATAAACGAAAATGACGGTCTGAGAATTACTCATGAACCTATATCCAAACAAATACAGTGACTGTTGGCCTGATAGCTATATCGAGAAGCTCATGCATCTACTAAAGCAGTCTGGACTTGAGACAGAGGATCACAATGACTTAAGCAAGAAACAGAAGGAGAGTTGCCCTGCGATAACAGTGGTGCTAATTAATCAGCATGAGATGTCAATACCGCCACCGCTGTGCTTCTGGCACTGCAGTACAGCATGAAGTTTGACCTTCCCTTGACATGAACTCTGGACCCCACTTACTTGCTGAGATGCGCGTCAAATGTGCATGGCTCTCCATCTACAGACGAACTGTATTGTGCACAAGATGCAGAAACGTCTCCCCATCTGCCAGCGAACTCATAGGTTTTTTGAGCTGAACAGTACAACCTGCTATACCTTTCCGCGAAACAGGACATGCCTGCCAATCGCAGAACATGAACACTCAGTGGGCCAATGGCAAGGTTCCTTAATGCACAAGAATCGCAACAAAGAAAACTCGCAAAGAGAAAACGCCAATCACAATTCGATTAACCTATTGTGTTCCGTCTCTGATACATTTTTACCAATCACGCCTTCCCCCCCCCCCCCCCCCTCCCCCAGCAACTAGCCTCGCATCAGAGGTCTTCTGAAAGTGAAATCTGCACTTCTGCACTTGAGGCTAGGCACTTTATATATACACATATATATATAGACGTTTCTCCTTAGGGGCAATAGCCTTGCCGCAGAGGTAACACCGGTTCCCGTCAGATCGCCGAAGTTAGGCTAACTAAGGACCTACTTGATTTGGAAGTAGCGGCTCCTGCCGTGTAAACTGACATACGGCTTAGAGAGCGGTGTACTGTCCGCATGCCCCTTCATAGCCGCATCCAGTGACGCCTGCGGGCTGACGACGACACGGTGGCCGGAGGGTACCGTTGGGTCTTCATGGCCTGCTCGGTAGGAGTTAAGTTTTTCCTTGGGAAAGGGTAAGATTGCCATCTCCTGAAGACACTCGTCAGAGTAAGAGAAAGGGCTGGGTTCCTATTGGTAGAGTCTCTTTCCTGGCCTGGCCTCAAGTCGGCCGCAGGGCAGGGCTAATTCATAAGCGGACAATAGCAGTCCCCCTCCCCTCCCCACCAACCCATGCACCAATGGTCCGGTGCCGCGGCTTTCATGGAGCTAACAGCAGAGGCTAACCGACTGGGCTGATACCACAGGGCTACTTTTTCCGTTACATCGGTCACTGCCTTGCTTCTTTCAGATCCAGCATGCTTCCCATTTCCACACACTCACAGAAATAATCATAGAGAAAAAAGGAAACAAAAGAAGGAAGTATGTCATCTTGAAGGTATTCGACATGAAGGTAGTTAAAGTCACTACATACAGCGACTGCACCTCAATCCACTTTTTACAAAATACTATTTTCGTATCCCGCTCTGCCATTATCCTCTAATTAGTGTGTTATCTTCATATTAAATTAAAAGAACCACGCAAAACAACTTGCCGCTTTTCAGCTTTGTCTTTACAGACACCAGTAACCTTGTCAAAAGATTTCGGTAGGATGCTCCTGTGTGGTTAGTCCATTATAGAACAATCTCATGGCTCCGGACCACGTCAGTCCCAGAACAAAAGACTCATCACCTTATCACTGGATCGTCACATTTTTTGGCAGTGGATAATGCTTGTGTTTCCACAGAATGCTATGTGCCAGGGTCATAGAGATGTTCCGGTACTCGCCCATCGAGGCTGGGCGGTAAAGAGACCGACTTGACGTGGCTGTAATATTTCCGCTGTTGCCTCGGTTAAGTGTACTTTTTGGACAGGTACGAGCACTTGCAGAATATGTTGGCTGATATCCTTTGATATGTTCAAAATGTCGCACAATGTGTTGTAAACTGACCTTTGACATTCACTTTTCCCACTATCTGCTCTATTCTGATTAGCCGGTCTTCGGGCAGTGGCGTCTCCACTTCTTTGGCGATTCCCTGTTCTTTGCGGAGCAATGATCCGCCACTTCATCATTCATTCTTGTTCAACTGCAAGGAAAGCATATACGGCGCCTAACCACAATGTATTTTATGGTTACACGAAGTTTGTATTGATGGATGCAACGTTGTTTCCTATGAAATGCGGAGGACACATGATACTCTACTAGATTTGTTTTGGTGTGGTACAGTACTACGGTGCAGGGATTACGATGTGCACTGTTGCAGGTAAGTACCTACAAACTAACAAAAAGTAAATGGTGCAACTATAAATTTTTTGAGGTACTAATTAAAAATTTATGACTGCCCCTTGCGTATATCAATCATTAGCGACAACATTCCACACAGACGGTGTCCCAGAAATGTTGCGACATAATCGGAGGGGTTGCAGAAGGTGTCTTGGGGAACAAATCGAGGACAGGAACCGTTTTCCGGAAATGTCATCCAACGACGTTACAGAACGTAAAAGTTACAGGCGCTGGGCACTACCACTAAGCCACACCATCGTCAGCAATTAAGACTTTGTACACTGACCGACCATAGGCGGAACGTCTCACGTTATTTGTTATACAGTTATTGTCATTGATTGCCATGATAGCCGGAGAATAAGGGGCTAGCTGCTGTGCAGAAAGGCCTTGTGTCCTATGAATGCATTGTTTTGTAGCCTTGGAGTACATCGGTTTCGGACATGGGCTTCCATCTGCATTTGGTTTTTCTCATGTTTACGGAAAAGAATTGGAGATTTTAGGATGTTTAACTAGAAAAATAAACAGTGGATGGAAACCCGTGTCCGAAACCCAATTCCAATACCGGTGTCCACCGAGGCAAAAGTGCATTGCACTGGTGATCGTCGCAATCAGTGGCAATCACTGAAAAACAAACAACATTACGAGACGCTAATACATGTAGATACTAAATGTCCCTAAACCCTATGTTATCCTCTAACTTGTGACCAACCGAAGGCATATTTATCAACAGCGATCCTATTCGCATTCTTGAACAACTGTTGCTTGCCGTGAAGGCATCTTCTGAGCTCCGTTGAACTCGACCGATAAAATGGAATAGTGCTAAGATAAAAGTATTGTAAGATAGATGCCGTAAATTGACTACAAACGCATTAAATAAGGTGACGAATTATTAAGAAATTGGACTCTTATTTGAGAGGGATCGAAATCATATCGTCATGTGACTGGATTACTTGTTAGCGCGGCAGCATCCTTTTCCAAATACTCAACAGTCGAGTTTTCTTTCTACACTACCGGCAATTAAAATTGCTACACCACGACGGTGACGTGCTACAGACGTGACATTTAATCGGCAGGAAGAAGATGCTGTGATATGCAAATGGTTAGCTTTTCAGAGCATTCACACAAGGTTGTCGCCGGTGGTGACACCTACAACGTGCTGACATAAGGAAAGTTTCCAACCGATTTCTCACACACAAACAGTAGTTCACCGGCTTTGCCTGGTCAAACGTTGTTATGATCCCTCGTGTAACGAGGAGGAATGCGTACCATCACGTTTCCGACTTTGTTAAAGGTCGGATTGTAGCCTATCGCGATTGCGGTTTATCGTATCGTGACATTTCTGCTAACGTTGGTGGAGATCCAGTGACTGTTAGCAGAATATGGAATCGGTGGATTCAGGAGGGTAATACGGAACGCCGTGCTGGATCCCAACGCCCTCGTATCACTAACAATCTAGATGACAGGAATCTTATTCGCATGGCTGTAACGGATCGTGCAGCCACGTCTCGATACCTGAGTCATCCGATGGGGACGTTTGCAAGACAACAACCATCTGCACGAACAGTTCGACGACGTTTGCAGCAGCGTGGACTATCAGCTCGGTTGCGGTTACCCTTGACGGTGCATCACAGACAGGAGCGCTTGTACTCAACGACGAACCTGGGTGCACGATTGGCAATACGTCATATTTTCAGATGAATCAAGGTTCTGTTTACAGCATCATGATGGTCGCATCCGTGTTTGGTGACATCGCGATGAACGCACATGGGAAGCGTGTATTCGTCATCGCCATACTGGCGTATCACCCGGCGTGATCGTATGGGGTGCCATTGGTTACACGTCTCGGTCGCCTCTTGTTCTCATTGACGGCACTTTGAACAGTGGACGTTGCATTTCAAACGTGTTACGACCTGTGGCTCTGCCCTTCACTCGATTCCTGCGAAACCCTAAATTTCAGCAGGACCGCATGTTGCAGGTCCTGTACGGGCCTTTATCGATACAGAAAATGTTCGACTGCTGCCCTGGCCAGCACATTCTCCAGATGTCTCACCAATTTAAAACGTCTGGTCAATGGTTGCCGAACAACTGGCCCGTCACAATACACCAGTCACTACTCTTGATGAACTGCGGTATCGTGTTGCCGGCCGAAGTGGCCGTGCGGTTAAAGGCGCTACAGTCTGGAACCGCAAGACCTCTACGGTCGCAGGTTCGAATCCTGCCTCGGGCATGGATGTTTGTGATGTCCTTAGGTTAGTTAGGTTAACTAGTTCTAAGTTCTAGGGGACTAATGACCTCAGCAGTTGAGTCCCATAGTGCTCAGAGCCATTTGAACCATTTTTTTTGGTATCGTGTTGAAGCTGCATGGGCAGCTGTACCTGTACACGCCATCCAAGCTCCGTTTGACACAAGGCCCAGGCGTATCAAGGCCGTTATTACGGCCAGAGGTGATTGTTCTGGGTACTGATATCTCAGAATCTATGTACCGAAATTGCGTGAAAATGTATTCACATGTCGGTTCTAGTATAATATATTTGTCCAATGAGTACCCGTTTATCATCTGCATTTCTTCTTGGTGTAGCAATTTTAATGGCCAGTAGTGTATAAATCAAGGCGTAAGAGAAGAATGTATTATTTATCCGACACTGTTCAATGTATATTTTGACGACATTACTCGTATGTGGCAAAGTTTTCTAAAACAAGATAATAACCTAGGAAAAAGCGATTAGGATTCTATTTACTTACGTCTTAATGCTCATAGATAAAACAGAAGATGTATGCGAATTTAGACTTTCTCCTCGGTGATGAAGTCTTCTCGGGTTATCAGCCGAGTCAAGGCGTCGTTCTGTAGGCACTTCGACTGAAGATGATAAGTAGGAAACTTGTTGAAACGTTGCCGCAAAACGACGCCTTGGCCCCGCTGATAACCCGAGAAGAACCCCATAAGAGCCAAAATAATGATCAATAACCAAGTCATCGAACAAGCCTCTAACTTCAGCTACTTTAAATACAATACATCTGTTGAGAACCAGAGGTGCATGGATATTAAATAATGTAAGCTTCAAATCATATGGGTACCAGAAGAACATTAAAAAATAAACAAATGGCGGTTTGGTTTCTTTGAAAGGGCACGGCCGATTTCCTTCGCCAGCCTTGTATTATTCCGAGCATGTGCTTCATCTCTAACGACGTCGATGGCGACAAGACGTTATGCCCGAAACTTCCTCCCTTCCTTACTTCAAATATTAATATGTTTCCTCGTTCGAAACTTTGTTTCTGTAGTCGTTGGTCGTAGGTACTCACCCACTACAAAACACAGTGAGGCGACAAAAGTAATGGGATAGCGAAATGCAGATATACACAGCGCGGTAGTGTCGCGTTGACAGGATATAAAAGCGCAATGCATTGGGGGATCTGTCATTTGCACTCAAGCGATTCATGTGAAAAGGTTTCCGACTTGATTACTGCCGCACGACGGGAAGTAACAGACTCTGAATGAGTGGTTGGAGCTAGAAGCATTGGACACTGTATTTTGGAAATCGTTAGGGAATACAATATTCTGCGGTCCACAATATCAAATGTGTGTGGAGAATACCAAATATCAGGCATTAACTCCCAGTGGGGACAACGCAGTGGACGAAGGCCTTTACTTAACACTGAGTGCAGCGATATCTGCCTACACTTGTCAGAGCTAACATGGAAGCATCACTGCGTGAAATTACTGTAGAAATCAATACGGGCCGTACAAGGAACGTTTTCCGTTTTCGTTAGGATAGTGAGGTGAAATTTGGAATTAATGGCGATATGACAGTGGACGACCGACCGAGTGCATTTTCTAAGAGCACCTCTCCTGGCGTGGTGACCTTTTCGTTTGGAAACCCGTTGCCTGGTCGGATGACTACCGATTTAAGTTAGTAAGAGCTGATGGTAGGTGAGCCCTGCCGGATCGTATCGATTGATCGATCGGGTCGGCATGGTGAGATCTTTGGCTCGATCGTTTGACGTGGCTTTTGGCCGCGACGGGCGTTGTGGCGCTAGAAAGGGACAGCCGGAGAGCCGCGCGGCGCTGGGGAATCAAGGGGAGCGTGGTTGAGCAGGGCGAGGCACGACGCAGAGGTTGCGGTGTGTTTGACACGTTTCCAAGACCGGACCTGGCGTGTACTGTGGGAACTGGACTCGGCCACATTACCCAAATCGAGTCGTGCGGCCCTGATTTGGATCTGTAAAGGATTTCATAAAAGATTTGGTGAGAATAGCTTGTCATGTTTTTGGTGCGCATATTATACTGATTCTTCCTTCCCAAGCATCGACACCATGACTGGAAACTGTTATCTTGCCAACCAAAAGGTCCCCTCTGTTAAGTGCTGTTTAAGTAAACACATGTTATTGTGTTTGGTTAAAGCTCTATCTGGATATTGTGATGTGATACACTGCAAGTAAGCGAGGTATATTGATTGGTACTACTGCTGTTCGGAGTGACGGACGGCATAAGCCAGTATGGTGAAACTGTTATATATTTCCTGGTACGCTGAGCTGTATGGAAGTTGTAATAGTTGGTTCAAAGCACAAAATGGATCAAATGACTCTGAGCACTATGGGACTTAACTGCTGAGGTCATCAGTCCCCTAGAACTTAGAACTACTTAAACCTAACTAACCTAAGGACATCACACACATCCATGCCCGAGGCAGGATTCGAACCTGCGACCGTAGCGGTCACGCGGTTCCAAACAGAAGCGCTTAGAACCGCACGGCCACACCGGCCGGCGGTTCAAAGCACAACCTTTACATTGAAGCTGTACGTTCTGTGTTATCTAATTGCATTACTTGTTCGCTCGTAAACAGCGAAAATGTAGTCGTACTTGACTGTTTAAGTTTATCAGTTTCCTGTTAAGGGGTAATTTAATAGAGCTCTCCAGTTTCAGTGAGCATATGTTAACCTACTAGTGTAGTTTAAATTTCTAAGCTTACTTGGTATTATGCTATTCGCCCTCGGCCTTTAAGGTTACGTCAAGGGCATTAGTTATTGATTCACCCTTGACTATTTTATTTCAATGTTCGTGAAATAGGCTATTATTTTATACATCGTAGTTATTTTACGTCTGAGGAATTAATGTTTGCCGTTGTCTCCCCCCCCCCCCCCCCATCTCTCAAATCGTGTAATAGGACGGCCTCTAAGACCTTTTTCCAGTGTGTTATGGTGTACAGTGTGCGGCACCCTGTCCAGCTCGCCCGCTTGCTGTTGGTTCTGGGTCTAGCCGCCTCTGGTCTGGGTCCAGTGCCCCCCCCCTTCTGCTACTTAAATTAGCCCGTGCCTATGATGTGACGTCACCTGTTTTGAAAATCTGTCACGAAGGCCTGTATCTGTTTGTCTTTTATTTAATTCGCGAGTTTTAATGTGCACAGAATTTATTTAACTTACGAATCACTTAATGCTCGTTTAAAGATTAATGTTGTTGTTTGAATAGGGCGCTTGCCCGTGCTTCTAAGGATTATATGCTATCTTACCTTATAACAAAAATTTTAAAGATAAAATTTTATTTCCTAGAGAAAAGTTTAATAAAAGTGTTGTTGTCATAATCTGTGAATGTTGCTTATGTGGCCCGGCCCTCTCGCTCAACAGCAATTGCCTGATTAGGGTGGATTGACCACCACAGCAGGTTTCGAGTATGACTGAGAAATCACGAAATTGTCAGTAGCTCACTGTGCAAGCTGTTAGTGGCTCCACAATGCTATGGGCCATGTTTACATGGAATTAACTGGGACCTCTGGCCAAACTAAACCGATCATTGACTGTAAATGGTTACGTTCGACCACTTGAAGACCGTCTGCAGTCATTCGTTGACTTAACGTTCCCAAACAAAAATGTCGTATAAACGGGCCACAGTTGTATGTCATTGTTTTGAAAAACATTCTACGCAATTCGGGCGAATGATTTGGCCTCCTAGGTTGTCCAGCACAAATCCCATTGAACATTTATGGGACATAATCGAAATATCAGATCGTGCACAACATCCCGCACCGGCAACACTTTCGCCATTATGGACGACTACACGAGTAGAGACTGCGTGGCTCAGTATATCTTCAGGGGATTTCCAGTGACTTGTTGGGTCCTTTCCACGTCGGGTTGCTGCACTACACCTGGAAAAAGGAGGTCCGACACGATTTTAGGAGGTATCCCATGAATTCTGTCACGTCTCTCTAATCATGCACACTATGTGATCAAAATTATATATTTATGGTTTTAAAAAAAGCAGTAATACGTTTCAAAGCAAATACAGTCAGTAGTTGTAACGATGTAGAACATTCGAGAACACTGAGACCAAGAGCAGCCAACGCCGAAAAAAGACTCATCATGTTAGCTGTTTATGTTACTAAACCTGGTAAAGAGCATTTAAGACCTTATTCTGGAAAGAACCACAGTGCTCAGAACTGGTGGATTACTCGTATCAGTGCGAGAAGAAGATTGGTTCAAATGGCTCTGAGCACTATGGGACTTAACATCTGGGGTCATCAGTCCCCTAGAACTTAGAACTACTTAATCCTAACTAACCTAAGGACATCACACACATCCATGCCCGAGGCAGGATTCGAACCTGCGACCGTAGCAGTCGCGTGGTTCCGGACTGAAGCGCCTAGAACCGCTTGGCCACCGCGGCCGGTGTGATAAGAAGAGAGAAACTGGTTATGATGGGGTATCCGAAGGGAATCCCATAAAATTCCTAGTATCAGTCGCGTTACGTAATCGCTCGGACCACTGCAGGGCAGTGAAAACAGGTCAACACGTCAACACGCCGCTGCTCTTGGAGAGTGCCGCAAAGGTGACAGAACGCCCAACGACGCGCCCTATCGATCCCTGCGTAGTCACAAGCGGCTGATGTAGGCATCAGGCAATCTCACACCGCCTTCTTCTTGCCACCTGCAACGCGCATTTGTCATCAGACTGTTTTTATCTCGAAGGATTCACTTACATCTCTGTTACTCTCGTTTGTATATTGTTTACTTGCCCTAAACGCTTTACTATAAACCTCTACATTTGTCAAAACAAAATAATAACACTTGAGCAACTGATTATTTATTATCTTTCTCTTGTAAACCACTGAAGACGGGCATAACACGTAGATAAACATAACTAACCAAAAACAAAAGTGAAATTCTTTTGCAAAAAAGGAGTAATATTTACTCTTATGTAAATTGAAGGTGGGCGAGGAAGAAAGGAATGAAAAGGAACTACTGATGTCAGCTGCGTGTCGACCGTATGAGGAATCAGTGGAGACAAGTGAAAATGGTTGCTGGACTGGGATTCGAACCCAGGATGATCTGCTTACTAGGCAGTTGCGTTAAACTCTCCACCACCCGGACACAGTGTTTATAGTAACTGCGCAAACTATCTCGGTATGCCTCCTGGCCGACCCACATTCCCCCCTGATGCCACCTAGCCGCAATCCCCGTCCATGTCTTCCATGTTTTCTACTCTGAGATTTCCAGAGGAAGTCGAATGTAATTTAGCATTCGCATTGAAAATGGTAAATTCATTGCACGTAGAGGCGAATTATCACATCAATACGTGGTGTCCACCAAATGAAGTTCTTGATGGAATGTCAAAGTACCGAGCATGGAGAACACAGATGGGGGCTGTGGTGATACTTGGTGGAAATGTGCGTGTCGTCCTGGAGGCACATCTATATAGACTGTGCAACTGCTGTGAACACTGTGTCCTGGCGGCGGAGTGGTTAACGCAACTGCCTACTAAGCAGGAGCTGCTGGGCTTGGGCCGGCCGGTGTGGCCAAGCGGCTCTAGGCGCTTCAGTCTGGAACCGCGAGACCGCTACGGTCGCAGTTTCGAGTTCTGCCTCGGGCATGGATGTGTGTGATGTCCTTAGTTTAGTTAGGTTTAAGTACTTCGAAGTTCTAGGGGATTGATGACCTCAGATGTTAAGTCCCATAGTGCTCAGAGCCATTTTTTGCTGGGTTTGTATCCCAGTCCTGCACGCATTTTCACACGTCGCCGCTGATTACGCATGCAGTCCAGATGCAGCCGACATCCTTTATCCCTTTCTCTCGGTCTCTCTCCCCCTACACTCCCCTCCCCCCCCCCCCCCCTCCAACACCTAGAGATTTCATAATGTGTATCACAACTGCGGTTTTCGCGTAGTGCCTGTTCTTTCTTACATGCCCGAGAGAATACACACCACGCGTTCGTACTACATTTACACTTTTCTTCAAGATAAAAAGCAGTACCACATTAGGCCTTCACTAGCAAAAATGTGACCGCCGCGTACGCAAAACTATAAGACGGTAATCATTTCAGAGCTACTACAATGCTGTGGACAACGTACCACTGAGGATTTAAAAAGCTTCAGATTTCTCATCATCAGAAAGGTTAAATCCTGAAAAATAATATGGGTGGATCATATGAACAACATTGAAGCCTCAGAAAGTGGACACATATTGATTACCTTGGACGGGGAATCTAATTACCTGCCAGATTAAAACTGTGTGCCGGACTGAGACTCAAACTCGGAACCTTTGCACGGGAAAGAGCTCTGTCAAGTGAGGAGCCCAGTAACGACTCATGTAGCGTCCTCAAAGTTTTACTCCCAGTGGCACCTCATAAAATAAATCCCCTTACGGAAATAATCAGTAGTATAAATCATATCTGAAATGTTTATCTTATAAACAAGTCAATCATCCATTAAAGGAAATGGTTCTGTGATAGAAATGGCTCTTCCAGCAGTAAAAGAAATCTGCGCACGCTAACACACCACTTACTTAATTACCTGTAAGACCGTGGAATGGGCGTTGAACTGTACGAGGCTATAAACTATTGAAACTGACTTCATAAAACCATGGTGACCAGTAACAGAGATCTGAAGTGGTTACGCACAAGTTCGTAAAATAACAGGCAAAGGGTATAATAACAGGATTTGATTAGGACCACTGCATTAATCATAAAATTGAGATTTCAGTAAATGTATTCTATCGACTAAATTTAATTACCTCATTTAAATGTAGTGTGACCAGTGATAAATTTTGTTAGTGAGGACAACAAAGAATACAAACTTAAGAAGACCCAAATTTTAAAATTCAGTTTAATTGTGCTGCACACAGAACTTATCAATAGCTCCAGGTAGTGGAGAAAGATTCTCATTTCGTGTTTGACTCGAAATACTCAGTCTATATGGTACTTAAACGTGAAGTAACTAAGAGGATTTGATTGTGTTAATAAGCATTATGAAGCAGTATCTAAGAATGAGTTTTAGGGGATTCATCTTGTAGAATACGAACATCTTGCAAAAACTAATTTGGTGGATCAACTATGACAGTGTTGTTATTGTGGTCTTCAGTTCGAAACCATTTTGAAGCAGCTGACCATGCTGGACTGTATTGTGCAAACTTCTTCATCTTGTAGTGGGACGAAATTAAACGTCACCCATCCACCAAGTCAGCCCAGTTTGCAGGTGACTATAAGTTTAATTTAGTTTTTGTTTATGTGTTTTCTTATTATTTGTAATAAATGTGAATTATCTAAAAGTTTTGTATTTTTTTATGTGTTTCATGTACGGAGAGATCGGCGCAACGAACGGGGACAGCATCTTCGTTGCCGCGACCAGAGAGGAAATTGCTGGCCGCTATACGTCGCGGGTCGACAGCCAAGGAGCAACAGAAGATCCTGGAACCGAGTTGTTGCGTCGTGTTTCTAAAAAATTAAAAATGAATTTTTATACTCTTTTTGTACAACAATGACGTCATAATGATCTTAACCTTATTGAAAAGTTAGTCACTGTCTGTCAACGCTCAAGTTCACATCTGTATGTGTAGGAAGCTAATAAAATAGTGTATGCTACTAAAGTTGAAACACGTGTCTTGAAGATTTATTTATGAAGAGTTATGTGAACGGATTAATAATATATTTGACAAGATTATTGATTCAGACAGCGTTGGCCGAAACTTTGAATCTAAAAAGTTTATTTAATGTGTGATTCTGATATCGATTAGATCAAGATAACGTGTGTCGATATAATTTTCTGAGGAGAAACAAACGAAATTTAAATTCGAAAAAGTTACGAAAACCAATTGGCCCAAGTGATGTAATTCTCTGCACACGACTCAACTGATGTTTTACAGTTTCGTTCAAGAACCATTCTATGACAATTTAAAAAGAATATAAATCATTTTTGAAGTGAGTGTAACTGACGTGGGTGACGAAGTCTGCACATGGTCATACATATATCAAACGAAAAACCTAATACGTCGTTACACCGCACCGTGGCGACCGTAGAAACAGGACTTGTGTGCAACTAAGGCACACAGGTACGAAACAAAACATCAAGAGTCCTTCGGAAGTCAACGCGAGTTTTCGTGGAGCCTTCACCAGCCAGCGGCGACTTCGTGGGTGTGGGCATCTGAAGGAGCCGCAGCCAAGCAGTACGGTCACGCAGTTGTTCCACGAGAAGGCGCGTCTGTTGGGCAGCAGCTGAACGCTACAAACCCCGACAACCTTTTTTCTCCCTAAACTAATAGGCCCAGTACGTCAGCTGCGGGGCGTTCCTCCGGCTGGTATTAGAGGTGTTGCTGAGGGCTTCGCCTGTCTACGGCGGTGCCGGGCGTGGTTGCAGCCAGCGACGTTTCCGGTGTTCGACTCAGCGTCCTGCCGGTTGCGGAAGCGGGGTCGCAGCATCTCAGCGGCTGCATCGACGGCTGTTACATCTGCAGCCCATAGCAGCACACTGATCATCGAGAACTACAAATTACAATATTAGTGTCCGGTGAGTTTGTTTCAAGTTGGAAGTGGAGTGTTGTACATAGGGAGTGTGCTTTTATAGGATTGTTGATTGCAAATCTGCGTGTGTAAATAGTTAATATTTTACAATAATGTCGGGAAGTGAAATGTCAGACGAAGAGCAATCTATGTCCGATAGGAGCATGAGAGCCCTTTTTAGGGCGATCGCTAAATTAAAACAGTCTAACGAGGAATCTACTGCTAGATTAAAAGAGGAACTAAAACAGGAATTAAAACAGTCTAACGAGGAATCTACTGCTAGATTAAAAGAGGAATTAAAACAGTCTAACGAAGAATCTATGGCTAGATTAAAACAGTCTAATGAGGAATCTACTGCTAGATTAAAAGAGGAACTAAAACAGGAATTAAAACAGTCTAACGAAGAATCTACTGCTAGATTAAAACAGTCTAACGAAGAATCTATGGCTAGATTAAAACAGTCTAATGAGGAATCTACTGCTAGATTGAAACAGGAACTAAAACAGGAATTAAAACAGTCTAACGAGGAATCTACTGCTAGACTTAAAGGGGAGCTAACAAAATCAACAGACAGGTTGCAGGAATATCTTAATGAAACCAGTCGAGAATTAAGTGATAAAATAGAGTCTTCTAAAGTTGAAATGCAGGAAAAATTAGTAGGACTTAGTAATAAGATTGCTGATAATTGTAAAAGGTTAGAAGAACATATCCAGGAATCGCGCGAGGAAAAAGCTCGCATGCGACACGATATTACTGACTTATCCGAGAGACTAGATAGTGTCAATATCTTAGTTGTAAATGAAATACAGAAAAATAACGATATGTTACGAGATGAATTTTCTATGCAAACAGAAACTGTTCGCAGAGAATTATTGAAATCTATTAAAGAGGTCTCTACCAAACCTGTAGAGATTTCTTCAATAGATAATGTAGAATTAGAGACATTAACTCATCAAGTAGAAAAGGACCATACCGAAATCGGAAACATGAAATTTTTAATTACTGAAATATGCAGTAATCTTGAGACTGCCAAAGATAATAATATTGACGAAGGTACAGAGCGTTCACATCGTGAACACAGTGAAGAATCGATATTAGCTAATCGCGTATCCAATACAGAAATGCGGATACAGGAAATTACGAAACGGTTATCGGAATTAGATAATAACGAGAACATTTCAGGTAGCAGAGGTAATAACATAATCAGAGACAACAGTCGCATCGAATTTGCTAGCACGGATGGCAACAATATGAATAAGGCAGTCACGGCAAGCCAATCCGATGCAACTCCGTCTCTGCCAGCTAAACAGAATCCGACTATTTCTCTCGCAGAATGTCTGGATGACATAACAACAAATTCAAATGTAGCAAGTCGATTTCCTGTATTCAAACCAGGAGGCGAACTGCACCCTATAATCTTTATAAAAGCTTTTGAAACATCATTATCTCCTAAATGGAGTAATGAAAAACGCATTCAATTTGTAATAGGACATTTAGAAGCAGAAGCTGCGGAGTGGGCAGTACTGCATAGAACTGAATTCAGGGATTGGGATGATTTTGTTAAGCAGTTTAAACAAAATTATTGGTCAAGAAGAAAACAACAACACTTAACTTTAGAGTTGATAGCCCCTCCTCCATATTCTAAACGGTGGAGAGGTTATAGGAATTATTTTGAATGGAATTTAAACCGTGCTAAATTAATTGAAAGTCATCTAATGCGAGTACTAATTAGTGGATTACCGTATTACATAAAGGAAAGAAAAATGTTATTCTACGAATTATACAAAACCTTAATAATGGGGACGAAACAGTTAACACCCGGGGTGTGTGGTTATATTTTAACGACTTGTTGTATTGGAAAGCACAGAGGGAACACCAGAGATGGAAAATCTGCATTCCGAAAACTGTTGTGGACGAGTTAATTACTTATATTCATGAAGGTTACGGGCATTTTGGAATTCATAAATGTATTAAACATCTAATGAAGTATTATTATTTCAAAAATATGTCACGTATTGTGAGAAGTATTATTAGGGCTTGTGAAACCTGTCAAAAGGTTAAAGTTAATAACAAATCCAAGCGTTATAAATTATATGCTGTAATTCCTCGAGGTTTGTGGGATCTACTATCATTAGATTTTTTCGGCCCTCTGCCTCGGAGTTCAGGAGGATTAACATATGTGTTTGTTGTAATGGAATGTTGGTCCAAACATGTGAAACTGTATACTTTGAAACGAGCGAATACAGCAAGCGTTATACGCTGCCTCACCCGAAATTACTTTGTTAACTGGGGCATTCCTAAACGACTTATGTCTGACAACGGTAGTGCCTTTATTAGTCAAAGATTTCAAGATATGATAAGACAATATGGAATCAAACATATCTTAATTTCGAAATATCACCCTCAAAGTAATTTAGTAGAAAGAGTCATGAAAGAATTAGGACGATTATGTAGAACTTATTGTGCACATAAACATACTCGGTGGGCCAAACTAATGCCTGAATTCGAAAAGATATTAAATGAATTGCCTCACCTAACGACGGGATTATCACCTATAGAAATTTTAGGCAAACGAATTATAGGTGAGCCTTTACTAGCTGCTTTACCTTGGCCACCAGTAAACGAGATACAACAAGATATTCCAGACGAAAAAGTTTGCGAACAGATTGTAAAAAATGCCGAACGGAGAATTAAAAGTTATAATCAACAGGCTGTAGAACCCTCATTTCAGGTAGGAGATCTTGTGTTAGTACGATCTCATCCTAAAAGTTCTAAGATCGATAAGGAATGTAGAAAATTCTTCTTATCTTTGAAGGTCCATATGTTGTACATAAGATTGTACATCCCAAAGCATTACTTCTTATGGAACCTTCATCAGGTGTAATTAAAGGATTATATAGTGTTGATCAAATGAAACTCTTCATTCCTAAATAAGTTAATATTTAGTATATGTTACACACGGAAGAGCGTTCATAGTTTATTCATGTGAAGTTTTTCGTGATAGTTACGTGTTATTTTAAATAAATGACAGAAAGCTTAAACATGTGTTCTACAATAATCTACTGGTACTTCAAAAAGAGAAAGATAACCAAAAGGGGGATTTATATGGAGGAAATTTTGCTCTTAGGTCAAAAGGAATTTTGCATATTTCAAATTTACTCGGATAGTAGGAACCAAAGGGGATGGTTAATAGTTTTAGGGACCATGGGCGTCCAGAGCTATATGGCTCACGAGAACATAGCAGAGTGCCTTTAATAGAGGTTTGCAATAGTGTTAATATAGAACACACCAAACGGGGCTCTCTCGCTTGTTTCTCCTAAATAAATGGCCATTACCCAATAAGGTGTCCGAAGGTAAAGAAAGCCGTGCCGAGATTCTAAAGAAAGTTTTGCTTGATTTCTTCTTGACCTCAGGCATAAATAAGGCCTTAGGGAAGAGAATGACGTAAAGTAAATAGTACTATTAGTTATTGTGAGAAACTTATTAGTAATATACATTCTTGAAAAGAATAACTCTAGTAAATAAATGAAACTGAAATTAATCTATCACAATTTGAACGCTCTGTCCTAATGTACAACGTTAAAGAACGTACTAAATTAGTATTTATTAGCAACTATTAACTGAAGAGGAGCAATCTCCCTATATTCGGTTACGAATTACCATAAGAGCACAATTAAGAGTAAATGACAAATAGTCACAACGGTATCGTGTTAAAAGGATTAAATCTATCTAATAGCAAGGACTTGAGGTTACGTAAAATGTGAGGAAAATGTATTAACAGTTAAATATTGTATATTGAACAGTTTTAATTCCGGTTAAAACCTGACAAACTGAGCTTGTGGGTGGGGTATGTAGTGGGACGAAATTAAACGTCACCCATCCACCAAGTCAGCCCAGTTTGCAGGTGACTATAAGTTTAATTTAGTTTTTGTTTATGTGTTTTCTTATTATTTGTAATAAATGTGAATTATCTAAAAGTTTTGTATTTTTTTATGTGTTTCATGTACGGAGAGATCGGCGCAACGAACGGGGACAGCATCTTCGTTGCCGCGACCAGAGAGGAAATTGCTGGCCGCTATACGTCGCGGGTCGACAGCCAAGGAGCAACAGAAGATCCTGGAACCGAGTTGTTGCGTCGTGTTTCTAAAAAATTAAAAATGAATTTTTATACTCTTTTTGTACAACAATGACGTCATAATGATCTTAACCTTATTGAAAAGTTAGTCACTGTCTGTCAACGCTCAAGTTCACATCTGTATGTGTAGGAAGCTAATAAAATAGTGTATGCTACTAAAGTTGAAACACGTGTCTTGAAGATTTATTTATGAAGAGTTATGTGAACGGATTAATAATATATTTGACAAGATTATTGATTCAGACAGCGTTGGCCGAAACTTTGAATCTAAAAAGTTTATTTAATGTGTGATTCTGATATCGATTAGATCAAGATAACGTGTGTCGATATAATTTTCTGAGGAGAAACAAACGAAATTTAAATTCGAAAAAGTTACGAAAACCAATTGGCCCAAGTGATGTAATTCTCTGCACACGACTCAACTGATGTTTTACAGTTTCGTTCAAGAACCATTCTATGACAATTTAAAAAGAATATAAATCATTTTTGAAGTGAGTGTAACTGACGTGGGTGACGAAGTCTGCACATGGTCATACATATATCAAACGAAAAACCTAATACGTCGTTACACCGCAATCTCTGTGTCATTTTTCTTACCTACATCCCCGTATTCCCTCCTTTATTAAATTCCTAATGCTTCAGGATATGAACTATCAATGTATCCCTTAATTTATTCAAGCTGCTAGATAAATTTCTTTTCTTTCCGTTTCAATTCACTACCTCTTCACTAATAATGCTCTCTCCTTATCTCCATATCTAATTTTCATCCTTCTTCTTTTGTACCGCAATTCAAAAGCTTATGTTCTCTTCTAATTATAGTCCATGTGTCACTAATTACAAGGTTATACTCCAGGTAATAATTTCAAAACGGAATTCGTAATACTTAAATCGCGTATTAGACGTTAAATCTGATCACTTTTCCAGAAACGCTTCTTTTGCCGTTTCCTGTCTACATTTCACGAGTGGATATTTTTATTTGAGTGAATGCAGTAAGCCATTGAATTTTCTAAATTGAAAACAATGCCTATTACGTTGAGAACTTTTTTCTTTCGGCATCGATGTTCCCCTTAGATCCGGAATTGAAATATGGATGAAGAATACGAAACTGGCAAAAAAACTTACATTGTATGATGTCCATTCTATGAAAGTCAATATCATCATTTACTTGGAGGTAATATTTGGAACAAGTACTTTTATTTTTTATTGTTTTATCTCTCATTTTTTAATATGTGAGCCTGTGTAGCCTTTTATTCAATCCTTTAGAACTAACATTTTATATCGAGTTCAGTCATTCACAAAACATGAGTTACAAGATACAAAGCTAATATACGAAATTTCAGAGACTTACGAGTAACTGGTTGTGTTTTACATATCTGGACGAGTAACTGGTTGTGTTTTACATATCTGGAAATATAACGTCTCTAAAATACTTACTTCAGATATTTTTAGAAATATTGCCTGTCAGCAACAAGAAACAATATACACAACGAAGGGAGGAAGAACACAGACAGTTGATCTTTGTCAAAACATGCTAGGTGCATTTTTCAACCGAAGGAATGGTAACAGTGTTCTAAGAGTGGGTAAGGGGACACTGACTGTGGACCGCATAATATGAAATTTACTGTTTTGGATAATATATCTCACAGTGATTTCTGTTTTGTTTACTTAACTTCACCAGTGTATGTTATTTTATTTTGACTATAAATCTAAGGCACTTCTCAAGTTAAGGGTTTGTACAATCTGTGAACAACAAAAATCGGATGGCAGTGAGACAGTGCTGCGACAGACTGTTTATGTAGTAGTTGTGTAGTATCCTCTTTACATGCCGACCGAGCGAGGTAGCGCAGTGGTTAGACACTGGACTCGCATTCGGGAGGACGACGGTTCAATCCCGCGTCCGGCCATCCTGATTTAGGTTTTCCGTGATTTCCCTAAATCGCTCCAGGCAAATGCCGGGATGGTTCCTTTCAAAGGGCACGGCCGACTTCCTTCCCCGTCCTTCCCTAATCTGATGAGACCGATGACCTCGCTGTCTGGTCTCCTTTCCCAAAACAACCCCCCCCCAAACCCTTACATGCCTTTGAGAAAACACTTACGCTGAGGGCATGGTTTACTTCCTGTTGGGGGTAGGAGCGAACCACTATGACTGTGGGAGACGTGCCTGTCAGTATTCAGAATATTCATGGACCCGCTGTCTTAATAAACGTCGAGGTGATAAAGGTCATGGGATATCTGCCAATATAGAGTCGGGTCTACTTTTTCCCAGAGTAATGCAGCACCTAGATGTGGTAAGGAATCAACAAATAGTTGGAAGAAGCACTGAGCCATGCTGTCTCTATGGCGAATGAGTTGCCAGTGCCATATGTTCTGCATGAACTGACGTCTTGATTATGTCTCACAGATTTTCCATGGGATTCGTGTCAGGCGATCTGAGTAACGAAATCATTTTGTCAGATTGTCCAGAATGTTCTTCAAACCAGTCGTGAACAACTATGACTCGACTACATAGCCTATTTTCACCCATAAAAATCCCATAGCCGTTTGGGACTATGAAGTACGTGAATGGCTGCACATGGTAGCTGAACATAACAATTTCTAGACGGTGATCAGTTTAGTTAGATCAGAGGACCCAGTCCATTCTATAAGAGACATTCAAATGAAACACGGTCACTAGTTTAAAGTAACGGTAACGATTTTATCAACTCAAAGATGTAGTCATACACAGTACACACACTCAAAAATAGTTGCCAAAACTGTTGGCACATTTATCCAATTGCGACACTAGAAGGGGCGATTCCATCCTTGAAGAAGCTAGTAGGCTGCTGTCGGATCCATGCCTGGACCCAGTCAGACATTTCGTCGCCCGTTTCGAACAGATGTCCGCGAATACCTTGTTTTAGAGGTCCAAACACATGAAAGTCACACGACGAAAAGTCGGGACTGTACGGTGGATGTTCCAGCGTTTCCCACCGAAACAGCTGCAATGTCGCCTTCACCACATTGGGCGTGTGTGGACAGGCATTATCATGTAGGAGGATAACGCCACTGGACAACATGCCTCGGTGTTTCGACTTGACGGCTCGTCTAAGGTTCTGTAAAGTGACGTGATAACGCTGGGCATTGATGATGGTTCTCCGTTCCAGGAACTCTACAAGCAGTGGCCAGTGTGGTCACAGAAGGACATCACGACCTTACCATAACTGGTGTGCTCAGTTTTTGCTTTCTTTGGAGGTGGTGAAGTCGCATATTTTCACTGCTTGCTCTGAAGCTTGCTTTCCGGTTCAAAATGATGACGCCATGTTTCGTCACCTGTGACAATAAGTGACAGAAAGCCGTATTCCTCCTATGATAACGTTGCAGATGACTCAAAGACAGCGCCATTCGAGTATTGTGTTGTTCGGCGGTGAGTTGATGGGGAACCCACTGCGCACAGATTTTTCGGAGGTTCAAGTGTTGATGCATTATGGTGCAGGCGGTGCCCACCCTAATACCCAGTAACCGATGGACCTCGTCCACGGTGATTGTGTGGTTGCCGGCCAATGTGGTCGAGCGGTTCTAGGCGCTTCAGTCAGGAACCGCGCGACCGCTACGGTCGCAGATTCGAATCCTGCCTCGGGCATGGATGTGTGTGATGTCCTTAGGTTAGTTAGGTTTAAGTAGTTCTAAGTTCTAGGGGACCGATGACCTCAGATGTTAAGTCCCATAGTGCTCAGAGCCATTTGAACCATTTGATTCTGCGGTTGTCCAAGACTAAAGTATTCCCTTCCGCAACCATTTCCGGTGTGATGACATGATGAGCCTGTCGAGGACGAGCATCGTCTTCGAGTGACTCGCGCCTCTCAAGGAATCGTTTGCGCCATTCCAAAACACGTGAACGACTCAGATTGTACTCACCGTACACAGCCCTCATCCGTCGATACATTTCACAGCCTCCAACTTCATCCATCGCCAAAAGTCGAATCACTCTTCGTTGTTCGTGCTTACTCGCCTGCATCTTCGCTAGTGGACGGTAACTTGTGTGACCACCTTCTCTTCGGCGTGAAACCACACTGACGCTATGCAACATCAAACGGTGTGCACACGTCAGTCGCTCTACCAACAGATGGCGCAGTTACGTGGCGCCACCTGACGTGTAAGGCAAAAGTAGACTCACTGACCACGTTTCATTTGAATGAACTTCGTATATAAAACAGCTCACAACAGTATGGAGCCACCACCAGCATGCACAGTGCGCTGTTGACTTCTAGGGTCATGGCTTCAAGGGGTCTGCGCCATACTCGAAATTTACCGGCAGTTCTTACCAATTGAAATGATGACTCATCTGACCAGGCCATAGTCCCCCCCACCCCCCTACACACCATCTCTACACCCTTCATCTCCTTTCCCAAGGTGGCTTTCATCCACTCCCCCTCCCAGATGATGCCCTCTCTCCCTCAATTTATCCCTCCTATCAGCTCTGATCCTCACCCGCCTCCTTTCCTCTGTCGATCCGCGGGTTCCCTCTTCCTCCCCCTTCCATCCTGTTTCCTCGACGCCTACCCTCTCCCTACCTCCCTCCACCCCCCCCCCCCTCGAGTCCTTTTGTATTCCCCTCTTCTGCCTTTCCCCACTCCCTGTCGCTTCTGCCCAGCACCCCCCTCCCCTCTTATGGGTCCTCATCCTTCATCGGCTCCTTTCCCCCCTACCGCCTCTTCGTTTTTCCTCTCCTTCCCCCCTTCTTTATTTTCTCATCATCTGGCCTGGTACCCCTCACCTTCCCTCAGCTGTGGTATGTCATATTTGCCAACATGTTAGTGCAGTGTTCAAGTGAATGTTCAGATTTGTTCATCTTTCCAAAGTGTTGCGAACAGAAATCATGCTGTCGCTGGGTGTGAATTTTATGTCTCTTGTGAACAGAAACCAGACTGTCACCGTGTTCTTTTTTTTTTAATTGTCTGTCTATTATTTTACCTGCCTGTTTCATACGTATTTTATTAGCATCATTATCCCTTTGTTTCTATGTTTTAAGTTCCACGTTTTTTCCCGCCATATTACCATTTAGGTCTCCGATTTTATCGCCTTTTTATTTTTTATTATGTTCATCCTTTTAAAACAAATTCTGTAGGCTGAAGAGCGGCATACTAAGCTGCTGCCAGCCCGCCCCCTTGGGGGCAATCAAAACTTAATAAAGGAAAAAAAAGCCACAGTTTTCGAGTCGTCAAGGATCCAACAGATAAGGTCCCGAGTCTAAGAGAGGCACTCGCACCTGTCGCCTGCTACCATAGCCCATTAAGCCCCAGCTTCGCGGCACTCTCCTGACATATACGTTCATCGTACATCTCACACTGATTTCTGCGGTTATTTCACTCAGTGTTGCTTGCATGTTAAAAGCGACAGCTCTACGCAAATGCCGCAGCTCTCGGCCGCTAAGTGAATGCAGTCGATCACTGCGCTGTCTGTGATGAGAGATAATGTCTGAAATTTAGTATCCTCAGCACTCTCTGCACAATGGATCTCGGAATATTGAATTCACTAACGATTTCCGAAATGGAATGTGCACGTGTCTAGCTCCAACTACCATTCCGCGTTGAAACTCAGTTAGTTCCTGTGATTCGGCGATAATCACGTCGGAGACCTTTTCACTTTAATCATCTGCGTACAGATGAGAACCTCGTCAGTGCACCGCCCTTCTATACCTCGCGTTCGCCACACTACCGCCATATGTACATGTGCAGGTCGCTATCGCTGAGTTGTGTCTCTGGAATGTCATGTTAAATACTGTAGCGTTCTTCTAGTGTAAACGCCATCATCTACACTTTATTAAAAATGAAGAAAAAGGAATACACTCGAAGGCTTGCATCAAAAAATGCAGAGAAAGACTCCTCTTTTACACAGGGTGTTAGAAAAGAACTCCCCAGTTTTAAGTATAAATTTAGTGGGGAAATTAGTGAAAAAATACATCGGTGGGTACATATCATGAAAGAGAATTCCTTCATGTTCTGTTTAATATTAGTAGACGTCAACGTGGGATCCATTTGTTTCCCTGCTCACGTCAAGACGATATTCCACTCGTCGCCACGTATGCACCAACATTTGAGATGTAGCTGTATTTACCGCCGCGACGGTTCTTTCCTGCAAATGAGTGATATCTATGATCTTTTTACTGTACACAACTTTTTTTATGTGGCCTCAAAAGAAAAAGTCCATTGGGGTCAAGTCTGGGCTTTGTAGTGGCCAAAGTATTGGGCCAGCCCTGCCTATCCACCTTCTTGGAAAGTGAGTGTCAAGAGCTGCACACACATGGCTACTGTACTGAGGTGGGGCGCCATTTTGTTGCAGAAACACAAGCCCCTTTTCCGCCTCAATATCGTCCATTAGGGGAAAAATACTCAGTCAACATGTCACAGTTTACCTAGTGATTTTGCTTTTAAAACACTACCGGTTTCCTTGAAAGACTTTAGCCAAAGATGGATAGTTTTTGCTGTAGGTGGTTCACCACTATACTGGCGTCTAAAACGTTGCACTGTTATAACTGACTCATTTTTCAGAAGCCAAATAAAACACTGTGCTTTCTATTGAGGAGCACACATTGTTGCTGAGTTTCTCTGCACAGCACAGCAGGCACGCCTGGGCCGAACTGCGGCAACAGAGGGGAAGCAAACAGCACTGGTGCCGTCTCAATGGCAGGCAGACCTGCCAACTGCCGAGAGTCAAACTCGGAGAGTTGATGAATCAAACACCACAAAGTAGAATAGTGTATGTCGCTTTGTAGAGATTCTAGGACACATTAAAACTAGGGAGTTCTATTTCAAACATCTTGTATATTCTTCCTTTCTTTTTATGTATACAGACACATATAGAGCAACAGACTTGTCTTCCGACGTGAGTGTGATTTCAGGTGTGCTGCAGGGGAATTTCATAGGACCGTTGCTATTCACAATATACATAAATGACCTTGTGGATGACATCGGAAGTTCACTGAGGCTTTTTGCAGATGATGTTGTGGTGTATCGAGAGGTTGTAACAATGGAAAATTGTACTGAAATACAGGAGGATCTGCAGCGAATTGACGCGTGGTGCAGGGAGTGGGAATAGAATCTCAGTGTAGACAAGTGTAATGTGCTGCGAATACATAGAAAGATACATCCCTTATCATTTAGCTACAAAATAGCAGGTCAGCAACTGGAAGCAGTTAATTCCATAAATTATCTGGCAGTACGCATTGGGAGTGATTTAAAATGGAATTATCATATAAAGTTGATCGTCGGTAAAGCAGATGCCAGACTGAGATTCATTGGAAGAATCCTAAGGAAATGCAATCCGAAAACCAAGGAAGTAGGTTACAGTACGCTTGTTCGCCCACTGCTTGAATACTGCTCAGCAATGTGGGATCCGTACCAGATAGGGTTGACAGAAGAGATAGAGAAGATCCAACGGAGATCAGCGCGCTTCGTTACAGGATCATTTAGTAATCGCGAAAGCGTTACGGAGATGATAGATAAACTCCAATGGAAGACTCTGCAGGAGAGAAGCTCAGTAGCTCGGTACGGGCTTTTGTTAAACTTTCGAGAACATACCTTCACCGAAGAGTCAAGCAGTATATTGCTCCCTCCAACGTATATCTCGCGAAGAGACCATGAGGATAAAATCAGAGAGATTAGAGCCCACACAGAAGCATACCGACAATCCTTCTTTCCACGAACAATACGAGACTGGAATAGAAGGGAGAACCGATAGAGGTACTCAAGGTACCCTCCGCCACACACCGTCAGGTGGCTTGCGGAGTATGGATGTAGATGTAGATGTAGAGGTTGACAACACTTGTTTACACAACCAAGATAGGAGGCAACAAACGAATAAACCGGGTTATTACGAAAACCGCTCAGTATTGTCATGAAATCAATCTGCGTTATCAGTATGGTGGCAGGTGTTTTATAAGCATTTGGCTAACGAAGAACTTAACATGAGAACTGAAAAACATCTCCACGCGAATGTGTAGCATATTGTAATTAGTGTAGCGGAAGTGTGCAAATGAGGAGAAACGCAGTCTTTGATAGAGCGGAAGAGTAACTGTAACTACCATTTTATTTATTGTAAACCTTCGGTGCCACATATTTCCAATCTATGTATGTATGTAACATGTAAGAAACATGTAAAAACATGTAAAAACAAAACTATGTTATTCCAGGAAGTATCCGCTGAAAAATCCCCTAATTTAAAAGGTGGAGTGCATCTGAAACACTAAATAAATATGCATTTCAGCAAGAGGTTTTTATAAAACTTACTTCAGAGGCTGTCAATTTAAATGAATGCTTTTGAATGTGGAAGAGAAGACGTGACCTTTCTGTAGGGCAGAAGGCGGAGCAGTATCGTGTGAGAGATCGTGCTGCTGTTTCTTTTCCCACATCTCCCCTTTGAAGTTTTATAAAGAGCTTCGTTTCCACTGCAACATGAGTTAGTACTTGCAATTTTTCCTGTAATTGCTTTACGTCCAGGAAAACATTAAGCTGACTGTATGTACAGTTTTATGAATGACATTCCCAGGTTGTGAATACCCATCCCGGTCCCTGCGCACCTGAAACGTAAACAGCCGCTGTAAAGAACCGGCCGCCCAGTGGCAGGGTGAGTACACGCTTTAACCTCTTCCCGCTGACAGTCCCCGGGAATTCGCCGCCCTGATGCAACGGTGCTTCCACCTTCATTACGGGAGAAACAACCGGTGCAAGTCTCTCGCCCGGCCAGATTCGGTTCAGCTGCCGCCATTTAATCCCTCTCTCTGGAATTCTGTTTCCTCTTCCTTTCTCTCCTGTAACCGCCCGAACGTCCGCGTAGTCTCGTGAAAGCTGCACGACAACAATTAAACGCCTCTGGCTTCCTCTTTCTTCTTTTTTCACTGTTCTTTAGTGGTTCTGTTATTTTTCTCGTGTTTTTCTCTTATTGTTCACTTGTTTAGTTCTTTTCAGCGCTTTAACTGGTCAGAGTAAGTTTCACTTCCGTCCGCACTGCAGCACAGCGCTAGTGTCGCAGCCAGAACAATACACTCACGTAGCGAGAGCTTCTGGAAATCACTTCGCGTTCGCGCGGAGAACTTGGCGTTCCTATTCTTTCTATGGATGGTACCTGCACACCGGAGAGACCAGATTTCAACCTGTAAATGTTGCGGGACGAGCGCTCATTCTTAAAGGGTGGAAACAGTACTTCTCTTTAATTTGATGATAGGTGCACCGTCTCAGGAGGAATCGTTAAAACGAGGAGACGAAAACGAAACCTGTCTGGGCTACCAATGGCTGCTGGTATTTAAACAGCGAGAAAATAGTTAATTAGTTCTGTTGTGTCTTCCAATAATGCCACGACGTCGCCTGTAATCACCACATACTAAGCCTACAACTGGGCGACGAACGTCATACAGACAACATGCGGAAATCACGTCGTGCCAGAAACTATATCGATTTATGCGGTGGCTATATGCAGGAAGCGCCACCACTCTGTCATATAGACAGGGTGATTCAGGAAGACCAGTTAACATTTGAGTGCCTGGCAGTACAGACTTAATTCGAATAAAATATTCCATGCAACATACGTCGCTGTCTTATTGGTTGCGTAGATACAACTGGTCGAACGTATCCCAAATAAATAAACGCAGAACCTGTTAAGCAAAGACATACAACTAAGTTCAGAGTTGGTTATCATAAATTCAACCTCTGACTCTAATGCACTTTTGAATTCCCTCGATAAAATCACATGTAGCACTTGTGAGGTTGTCTTGGCGATCTTTTACTGGCTGGAGAGTGGGGAGCACTACTCATAATCCGAACGACTGTCTCTCTTGTTTAGTTTTCTTTGTAGACTTCACCTTCCAACCATCCTCACAGGCAAATACCTGAAGGGGTAAGGTGAGGGAATCGTCGTGGCCTACAAACGTGACCATTTTTGACAATCTATCCTCTGGGAAATGTTACATTTTGATGATGTGTCACCTGACGACTAGAATGTGCTTGGTCACTGTCATGATTTAAGAACGTACCCATCCTTGTAGCCAAAGGAGCCTAGTCCGGAAACTCATTTCCAAGCAAGTCTAGATAACGGATACCTGGAGGTTGATGTGGTGATACAATAGGACACTTAACAACTATTGCTCAGTTATTGAAGAATACAAATTTTTCATATACAGTAAAGCGTTCTTGAAAATAATCAGCCACCAGCAAAATTCCAATCGTCTACCATCATCTTCTTCTTAGTGTTGACTCCGCTGAAAATGATAAGGATAGATGCGTTACAAATGTAAAGTGCGCTGCATTTTTATATCTGGTAAAGCAGTACGTGTGGAGATGTTTCGTGTGCCTTTTGAAGGACTGCCTTCTACCAACCGAATAATGTCTTTCAGTTAAGGCACAATCTGTTCCTTTGAAAGTTCAGATGAAAAATGACTGCTGGGAACAGCAACAGCTTCGTGCAGATTCAGTGGAAACACTTTTGAATTTGGTATTCCGAGGTTAAGATTCGTCAGGCATCAACTTTGGAAGCAGCTGCTGTATTTCCGTTACGAAACCGATATACAAATACCCGGTGCAACAGAATTAGGGGATAGCTTTTTCGAAACTCCATAACTGCTTCCCACAATTTTTGAAATTTTTCCCAGAAATGCTTACGAAAGTGGGGCGTCCTACGACCTCCCCCTCGGGCTAGATGACGCTTCAGACAGCGAGATGTCGACACGTGCGAGAGAAAGGCCACAGCTCGGAAGGTGTAAGGTGGGTGATGAGCTCACAGTGGCACAAAATATCACTAAAATTCTGCCTAACGCCACGGTGGACGTGTCACACGATGAGAAGGTCGTCACAGCACCTCTTACCCATATTCCACACCTAGTTCTGACGTATCTGCGATGGAGTTCACATCTTCGACACCTGGCGTTGAAATCGGGCGGTTTCCTGTTGGTGGCCGCGGAAAATACACTCCTGGAAATGGAAAAAAGAACACATTGACACCGGTGTGTCAGACCCACCATACTTGCTCCGGACACTGCGAGACGGCTGTACAAGCAATGATCACACGCACGGCACAGCGGACACACCAGGAACCGCGGTGTTGGCCGTCGAATGGCGCTAGCTGCGCAGCATTTGTGCACCGCCGCCGTCAGTGTCAGCCAGTTTGCCGTGGCATACGGAGCTCCATCGCAGTCTTTAACACTGGTAGCATGCCGCGACAGCGTGGACGTGAACCGTATGTGCAGTTGACGGACTTTGAGCGAGGGCGTATAGTGGGCATGCGGGAGGCCGGGTGGACGTACCGCCGAATTGCTCAACACGTGGGGCGTGAGGTCTCCACAGTACATCGATGTTGTCGCCAGTGGTCGGCGGAAGGTGCACGTGCCCGTCGACGTGGGACCGGACCGCATTGACGCACGGATGCACGCCAAGACCGTAGGATCCTACGCAGTGCCGTAGGGGACCGCACCGCCACTTCCCATCAAATTAGGGACACTGTTGCTCCTGGGGTATCGGGGAGGACCATTCGCAACCGTCTCCATGAAGCTGGGCTACGGTCCCGCACACCGTTAGGCCGTCTTCCGCTCACGCCCCAACATCGTGCAGCCCGCCTCCAGTGGTGTCGCGACAGGCGTGAATGGAGGGACGAATGGAGACGTGTCGTCTTCAGCGATGAGAGTCGCTTCTGCCTTGGTGCCAATGATGGTCGTATGCGTGTTTGGCGCCGTGCAGGTGAGCGCCACAATCAGGACTGCATACGACCGAGGCACACAGGGCCAACACCCGGCATCATGGTGTGGGGAGCGATCTCCTACACTGGCCGTACACCACTGGTGATCGTCGAGGGGACACTGAATAGTGCACGGTACATCCAAACCGTCATCGAACCCATCGTTCTACCATTCCTAGACCGGCAAGGGAACTTGCTGTTCCAACAGGACAATGCACGTCCGCATGTATCCCGTGCCACCCAACGTGCTCTAGAAGGTGTAAGTCAACTACCCTGGCCAGCAAGATCTCCGGATCTGTCCCCCATTGAGCATGTTTGGGACTGGATGAAGCGTCGTCTCACGCGGTCTGCACGTCCAGCACGAACGCTGGTCCAACTGAGGCGCCAGGTGGAAATGGCATGGCAAGCCGTTCCACAGGACTACATCCAGCATCTCTACGATCGTCTCCATGGGAGAATAGCAGCCTGCATTGCTGCGAAAGATGGATATACACTGTACTAGTGCCGACATTGTGCATGCTCTGTTGCCTGTGTCTATGTGCCTGTGGTTCTGTCAGTGTGATCATGTGATGTATCTGACCCCAGGAATGTGTCAATAAAGTTTCCCCTTCCTGGGACAATGAATTCACGGTGTTCTTATTTCGATTTCCAGGAGTGTATTTCAGACACATTGCCGTTCAAAATCGGCACGAAAAGGCCTCTGCGGGTGATTTAAAGAACTTAATAACATCACCAGTTCACTTCGACCATCGATTCACCGCAAAACAACAGTCCACAACGTGGTAAGTAACAGAAAGAAGTCCTTGACAACCTTTGGCCCTGTCGACACCTTGGACGTTTCAAACCTTTTCTAGCGACATAATAAAGCTTAATCCCCACTAAAGCTGATCGCACACCTATGGAGTGCAGCGCGATTGTAGTTTCTGTTGTTAAGTGCGGACTGGACCCACAATATACCGTTCAACCCATTCAGTTAAATCTGAACGCGATCTGAAGCAGCGAATGGTACTTATGCTTTTTCAACCGTCCTGTTTTCCGCCCTCCTGTCGTGTGATCACACGGGACTGCAACGTTAACGTATGCGTCATTAAAACGGCAAAGAGTCACTCTAACACCCCGCAGTTGGGCAACAACCTCGGTGCCAGCCACGCATGTATGCTGAGCACGTTACAAATACCTGCTGCAGCGCTGAGGGTTAGACAACCCTTTCTACACCTCTTGGGAGCGGTTTGCCTACGATCAGGTGGTAGAGCAGCCACCAGGCTGAATTTGTGTCAAAGTTTCTGAAAGGTATACTTGTAACATGCTCACGCAACCAAGATGCGTGTGTGGCGCACCAAAGGGTGTTGCCGAACGCAATGATGCTGAAAAAACGTAACTGCCCTTTCCTGATTCGGATCATTCAAATTTCTTCGAATAATTCTGAACGGTCCGTTGTAGCTCAAACCTCCACACGAGCGCAAGAACTGAGGTACCGCTGCAGTCCTAAGGGGATGCAGCCGGTATCCTGAGAGAAGGGTACGAACTTCAGACGGTGTTAGCAATGTCAAAGCTTGTCCAGAACATCTTTTTGTTGCTAGTCGCTCTGTAAACTATTGTTTTTGACAGCGAAATATGTGGAAATGAACGCCCCAGGGATAGGGGGTGTTTCATTGACAACTTTTATGTCACCTCCTGAGCCCTCATCCGGTCTGTTCTGACCGTTGGTGTGTCTGCAATGTTTTCCTCGGCCACCCACGAGAAAAATGCATGAATTCAAAGCTGGGTGTCATGGTTCGAACCTTCATCGCAAAGCCTTAAAATGAAGTGGTTAAATGTGGGTAAGTGGGACTGTCACAACATTGTCATCGTGTGAGTCGTTCGCGGTACCGTTGGAGAGGGTTGTGGTGATTGCTGGTGCCGACGTGACGGCATTAAACCACCTTACAAGTCATGTGAACTTCCGAGCTGTGGCTTTCTATTCTCATGTGTCGACAACTTCTTGTTCGGAAGGTCACCCAGGCTGAGTGTAACGTCGCAGGGCACAGTACTTTGGTACTATTACAGAGGAAGATTGTAGGAACTTTTTAGCCAAATTTGAAACTTACGCGTGGCAAAGGGAGGCAACTGCGTGGTTGTGAAAACGTTATCCTTTAATTTTGTTGCGCGGTGTACCATATCGACATACTCAGCAATCGTAAATACATGCTGTAAGCTTAAAACATGCAGTACAACTGGCCCATAAGTCCTAACTGTAATCAGTAGAAGAATTCACTTGTGGAAACCTATACACAACTTCACAACTTAAAAGAAAATGGCAATCGATAAGCAAGCCACAGCAATTGGAGTTCCAACACACGGAATGGAGAAAAAGGTCTGTAATCAGCTATATCTCAGTAACCAATAGCAGCTAGACCCATGGCATTTATTTTTCGAACCTGTCAATGCCACCACCTCCTAAAAAACATTTAGTAATCCTCTTCAAACATCCTGCATTAGACTTACTTCCTAATGTAGTACTTACCAGTTACCGATTTGTTCAAATTATAACATGAAATGCAGCATTACATTAGTGTCCTGGATTGGCCGATATATTTGTTGATATTCTGAAAAAAAAAGCTATTCCATAAAACCTATTGAAGTCCACCCATCAAAGAGGTCACAATCCAAAGACGAGATATAAGATCTCTTTGAACAGTTATGGTTGCAAAATGAAAGGTGATATTAGTGTCTAAGAAAGAGTGAGACTAAAGCAACGTTTCATAACTACGAAGATGCCGAGAATAAGTTTATATTTATTGTTAGTACCTTCATACAAAACACGGCAAATAAAAAATGAACCTAGCAAAGTCTCAGTATAAGCTAAAAATAAAACCGAATGAATGTTTCTTTGGTAACATAATTTCGATTTCTAATTAATCGTACACTCCTACAAAGCATAGAAAAATTAGCTGCTAAAGTAAAGGGAAACAGCCTGATTAGGCAAAAAGCCAGAATTTCATGTTTAGTAATTCATTTTAAAATGGGGGAAATATTAATTTAAATTAAGCAAAAGGTTCAATATCTTAGAAAAGTACTGTAATGTAATTGCTAGACCCTTTCATGTTGAGTGTTCAGATGAAAATGTACGAAACGTCATGTCAACAGACGAGACTGAAATTTGCATGTGTCAATATGGGATAATCTAGTGAGACATCTTGGAACGCATATGTACTGTCCTGCGAGACCCCCTAAATTATTGAAAGCTGTGTGTTCAGCAGATATTGTGACACTCGCCGTCTTTTCCGACGTCGGAGGTTCGACAGTCGTCGAATTCCTAGGGCACGGAAAAACCGTTACCAACGACTTGTACTGTGATACATTCCGTAGCCTATACGAGAAAACAACCTGTGTTCACAGGAGTAATTCTGCTACGCGATAACGCGCGTCCATGCATGTCCAAGGGCACAGAAAGTCTAATGGCGAAGATCCAGTTGTAGCGCCTTGAGGATCCGCCATGAAGACCCAACATGTCGCCCAGCGACTTTCATGTGTCTGATCCGCTAAGAAAGCATCTCAAAGTGAAGCATTTCAACTCGATCGACGAACTGAAAGATGTAGTAAAGTACTGGATCCTGTCACGGCCACAGAACAGGGAATTCTTCGGCTAGTGAAACAGTGGAATAATGTGCTCAGGCCTTTGGTGATTACTTTTGAATAAAGAGTTCAAGTATATCCTCAGTGCTGTTTGAACACTACTCATACAAAGCACTTAACCTCTACGAGTCCATGCCACCCCTGCATATGTTCTTTGTCACCTGCCCATCTTCCAGTTAGCTCCTGTTGTCGTATTCTTCTTGTAGTCTGGTCACAGCAAAAAAGTTCCTCAGTTTATTTACAATCCGTTTTCCCCGGTTTCATGAGCTGTGCACCTACATATCAGTTGGGCAACATTCTATAACAGGTCTTCATACCGGCCCTTTGCCTGATACATATTTGAGTTTTTACGCCTCTGCTAATCATTCACAACGTAAAGCTGTCCATTGCTCACTGAACAAATCTCCGTATTTTAATGGTTTCCGTACTTCGAGTATGTGTTCTCTCACAGTAACTCGAAAGTTGCCATTAACAAAGACAGAAACTATTAGTTTCAGACACGTCGAATACCTACTTTCGAAAACTTCTTTTAATTTACCAAAAACAGTTTAGTTGCTTTTCACTTTCACCGTATCCAATCACTGTCCTTAGCTTGCATAATAAAAAAATATCATTTCATGACTTTTTCTAAATTTACGTTGTTTTCTTCTATATGTACTGATTACACATTGCGTAAGTCTTGCAAAAATTTATTTTCATGCCCTCTTTCAGATAACATCTATTAATACCCCTCGCCAGTTGTTAAAGCTTACCTGCGCTATTGCCCAACAGTATAACGTCATTAGTATAACATATGTGACTTAACGATATAATTCCATTCGTTAAACGCAAGTGACTTAGAAATTTTCTATTAACTCGTATTCTTACCCAGGTTTAGCATTTTGAAGATTTGGAAACTTAAATGATTTCAGTGACAATGCTGTGGAATCTCTTTGCCTGAATCTACTTTCCAATTGTTCTTTTCTTCTTGTTGTGCTTCGGTGCGGCTGTACACGACAGGTTTCCCTGTGCAGTCTGATCATACCTGCGTAAGTATTACCTGAATCTTACACTTATTTAAATCTTTCAAGAATTTTTTCCGTCTTTGAATTGCAATGTGATCGGTAAGCTTTAAATTTTTGTTACGCCTCACTGAACTTTAATCCCCTTCCCAAATTTCTTCTTGGTTTCCCTTACTACAGGCTCGGTCTACAAACTGAATAGCACGGGGACAGGCTACTACCCTGTTTCACTCTTTTCTCAACAGCTTTCTGCGTTTCATATCCTGCTGCAGTCTGGTCGCTGTACAATACTGCATAATCCTTCGCTCCCTGTATGTTATCCACATCCTCAACATTTCAAAGAGTTTATTCCACTCAACAGCATCAAAAGCATTTTCTAAATGGTATAAAAGTGAGTTTGCCTTTTTCAGCCTCTCTACTTAGGTAAGTCGTAGTGTCAGTATTGGTTTAACATTTCTCCATAACCTTAACTGATCTTCCTCGAGGTTCGCCTCAATTTTTAATTCTTTTTCTTCGTCTTCTTCTTTTTCACTCCATGTATTAGGCAAATTACCTGTAACGGTACCCATCTTCCTACAGCTTCTTCCTGCGCATTTGTAAGTTAGATCCGGGAATATTCCACAATCCATACGGTCTGCAAGCTCCTTGCATTTTATCATATTTTCCTTTTTTTTTAAGGTTATATATTCCTAAATATTCCTTTTCTCGATCGTTCCACTCTTCTTACAAATCTCTTTCCGAGCCTGTGTCCTACTTTCATTGTACCTTGTTGTTGCCTCTATTTCACTTCCTTAATTGAGGGTTGATACTGGTTTTGTTTTATAAAACTTCCGTTAGATTTATTTCCCGGCTTCATTCTGCAATTGTTTTACAATAGTTCCCTATATGGAAGGAATTTTGTTTAATTTTTGGTCCAGTTGTGTTTATATTCGTAAGTGATGTCGCATCTTGTGTATCTGAAATGTCTCACTTGCTCCAAGATTTTATTATCCAGCACTATTTTAAATCTTTATGGTAGTCTGCCATAAAATGCCATCACTTTCGTTTTATGTACCGACGGTGTTAGGTTCTAATGTGAGGCAATCTGCTGCAACTAGGAGACTTTCATTTGAAGATCATCTTCATTCTCTGTACTCAGAGACAGGTAATCAGCATATAAAATTACCTTCAGTCTTGTGTCAAGATGTAAAAGAACTCCACTTATATTCAATATTTTCCAATAGCTGCTAACGTCATCTATATAAATTAAAGAATGTTGGAGAAATACAACGTCTTCGTCATACGCCTTTGTTTGTATTCATTGGCTTCATTTGTTATATTTCCCATATCTATAACAGTTTTGGTGTCTGTGAATAGGCTCTTAATCGAATTTTTGAAGTAAGATGGATAACGTCGTTTAGCCATGGTATTCGATAGTATTTGCCATTCACATCGTGAAATGCTTCCTCAAAGTCCGCAAAAGCAAAATGAATTTGGCTGCAGATCTCTCATGTCTTTGTCTATTGTATTCTTCTGTAACTAATTCGTATCGATGTTTTGCAGCTTACTAAATTGATGATTCTGTAATTTTCAGACCTGTCAGCACCAACCTTCTATCGAGGAGACGTAATTACGTTAATGTTAAAGGCGGCCGGTATTTCGCACATCCTATATGCTATCATGCATAGCAGGTGGCACAATTTCCATTTATTTTATGAAACTGAAATCAAAGTACTGTACAAACAATTTTCAAACATTTGCAAATAACTCATTTTCCAACCACAGCTACAATACTGGCCATTAAAATTCTACACCAAGAAGATATGCAGATGATAAACGGGTATTCATTGGACAAATATATTTTGATAGAACTGACATGTGATGACATTTTCACGTAGTTTGGGTGCATAGATCCTGAGAAATCAGCGCCCAGAACATTCACCTCTGGCCATAATAACGGCCTTGATACGCGTGGGCACTGAGTCAGAGCTTGGGTGTCGTGTACAGGTACGGCTTCAACACGATACCACAATTCATCAAGAGTAGTGACTGGCGTATTGTGACGAGCCAGTTGCTCGGCCACCATTGACCAGACATTTTCAATTGGTGAGAGATCTAGAGAATGTGCTGGCCAGGGCATCAGTCGAACATTTTCTGTATCCAGAAAGGCCCGTACAGGAGCTGCAACAAGCGGTAGTGCATTATCCTGCTGAAATGTAGGATTCCACAGGGATCGAATAAAGGGTACAGCCACGGGTCGTAGCACATCTGAAATGTAACGTCCACAGTTCAAAAGTGCCGTCAATGCTAACAAGAGATGACCGAGACGTGCAACCAATGGCACCCCATACCATCACGCCGGGTGATACGCCAATTTGGCGATGACGAATACGCGCTTCCAATGTGCGTTCATCGCGATGTCGCCAAACACGGATGCGACCATCATGATGCTGTAAACAGAACCTGGATTCATCCGAAAAAAATGACGTTTTGCAATTCGTGCACCCAGGTTCGCCGTTGAGTATACCATCGCGAGCGCTCCTGTCTGTGATGCAGCGTCAAGGGTAACCGCAGCCATGGTCTCCGAGCTGGTAGTCCATGCTGCAAACGTCTTAGAACTGTTCGTGCAGATGGATGTTGTCTTGCAAACGTCCCCATCTGTTGATTTAGGTATCGAGACGTGGCTGCACGATCCGTTACAGCCATGCGGATAAGATCCCTGTCATCTCGACTGCTAGTGATACGAGGCTGTTGCGATCCAGCACAGCGTTCCGTATTACCCCCCTGAGACCGCAGATTAAATATTCTGCTAACATTCATTGGATCTCGACCACCGCGAGTAGCAATGTCGCGATACGATAAACCACAATCGCGATAGGCTACAATCCGACCATTATCAAAGTCGGAAACGTGATGGTACGCATTTCTCATCCTTACACGAGGCATCACAACAACGTTTCACCAGGCAACGCCGGTCAACTGCTGTTTGTGTACTAGAAATAGGTTTTAAACTTTCCTCATGTCAGCACGTGTAGGTGTCGCCACCGGCGCCAAACTTGTGTGAATGCTCTTAGAAGCTTATCACTGGCATATCACAGCATCTTCTTCCTGTCAGTTAAATTTCGCGTCTGTAGCACGTCATCTTCGATGTGTAACAATTTTAATGGCCAGTAGTGTAATTTGTGTATGTGATGAAATGGATATATCCAAGACAGCAATACTTGTGATATTTCAGTAATGCGGTGCCATTTGCAGATTAAACGAAGTAGTCAGGGGGCATAGGGAGCGGGAATAAAGGAGTTACCCCACTGTGACCTCACAGCCTTCGACCGCCGCCTCCGCCCGCTACCGCTGGACGCCGATATGGGGAACGTGCGTAGCGGCAGAAAGTTCCGCTTCCGCCCTCCGCCCCCCCCCCCCCAAACCCCTCTCCTCCGTCAGCCGGAAACGAGGTGGCGGCTCGTTACACGACTGCCTGCAGCCGCCAACCCGCTCACGACTTGAGGTGGCTACAGTCGACACATGACTCACACCGGCGCTGTGCGTGACATAGCGAGTCGCGATCCAACGTTCGCTCACTGGAACTGATTCCAAGAGAAAAATTACGAACGTCTCAGAAAAACACGTGGCGTTTCGTAGGAATAAATGTGCTATATGTGCCGTACCGCTCCTTTGCTTAGCTACCTAGATATACTTCATCGCTTTCGGCTGTTTTTAGTATTAATCCTTCTTAAACAGCCAGCCCATGTGGCCGTCCGGTTCTAGGCACTTCAGTATGGAACCGCGCGACCGCTACGGTCGCAGGTTCGAATCCTGCCTCAGGCATGGATGGGTGTGCTGTCCTTAGGTTAGTTAGGTTTAAGTAATTCTACGTTCTAGGGGACTGATGACCTCAAATGTTAAGTCCCATAGTGCTCAAAGCCATTTGAACCACCTTTGAACCTTCTAAAACGGATAACTATAAAAAGTAGGTCATCAGCCTCACTATAAAATTTTCGCCTCCTGAGACAAGGGTAATTCCCTAACTGCGACTCATCACGTCCTTCTGACTGCTCATTTCACGAAGGCCCAGCATCGTTCAAAGGATCGGAAAGCAATAGGGATATCAGCGTCAGAACATGCACACGAATAAATAGAATTTAAATGAACTACTCTTCTGTTCACTTACATCTGCCACACACATGTATTACTACTGAACACTCTCGAACTCTTGAATCCAGCGTCAAAGAAAAAGAAAAGACCTGGAAACACTTTAAAGAAAGGTAAGACTAACTACTAATAAGAAAACGTAGATAAATAACCTAGGAGTGAAGCTCGTTTCTTAAATTTAAATCCAAAGTTATATTGTCAGAGTAATGCCATAAATTCTTAGCTTCGTTTCTTAAGTAGTTGATAACACTTCTCTACGTAACTCATACGTTCTTAATGGAACTTGTCACAGTAACGGAAAACTACTGGTCCTCCAGTCCTTTACTGAACAGCTTCCTTCGTTCTTCCCATAAACCATCTATGAGTTCCCTTCAACAATCTACCGTGAATCACGCAGGCGGCGTCTCTCCGCTTTGCGCCTCTCAACCTAGACCTCTCAGTGTCTTCTTCGTGCAGTCCCTGCTGCTTAAGTGTCGCTTATCGCAATCTACACTCTCCAACCCACATTTCGGTGGCCAACGGGTTCGTCCGTCTCAGTTCCAACTCCCGTGGCGCGATACACATTCTACTTATACAAGTGGCAGTCAAACGAACACCAAGCATCCGCCACAATGGGAACATGGAATGGTTACATTCAAAAGTAATCACCACACGCTGTCAGACATTTCTCCCACTGGGACACGAGACAATCACTTCTTGTTTCGTACAACGCGGCCGTTCGCTGAAGAATCCACAACCGCACTCACTCTTGCACTTCCTTGTCCGACTGAAACCGACGTCCACGAAGGTCTTATTGAGGCCCCCAAAGGCGTGGAAATCGCACGGTGAAGGATCCGGGCTGTACAGACAATGTTTCAGTGTTTCTCAACCACATCGAAGAAACCAAAGCCTTCGTCCGATTGGCAGTGTGGAAACTGGCGCTGTAGTGCAACAGGATGATTCCTTCCGACGGCATTCCTGGGTGTTTTGGCTTCATGACGTGTCGCAATTTCTGCAAAGTGTCCTCATGGTGCTGCACACTGATTGTGGTTGCAGTTACCGAAAAACATCCAGTCGATGCTTGCAAATAGCTTCGGAGTTCCCAGAGGATCTGCGGGTCCATAACAACTCGTCTGGACTTCGTAGCAAACACTGCCGTGCCTTTATTGTGTCAATCGTCTCCCAGGAGAACACATAGCTAAGCCTGTCTTCCGGCTTACCAACAATGTAGTACTATACATAACGTCTCCACACTTTCGCCACAGACAGTTGTCCAAGGAGGAATTCTTCTTGCAGCCAAGATACCAGGTTTTCCACATTCCCCCTTCAGCCATGGAATGACTGGAGCTTATCTGTATCTTCATTTTATTTTATTTAATTTTTATTTTTATTTACTTATTTATATATTTATTTTTGAGTTTTCATCATTCTAACTGGTTTGATGCGGCTGTCACGAATTCTCCCCAACGTCTTCACCTCAGAGTAGCACTTACAACTTAGTTATTTGCTGCATGTTTTCTAATCTCTGTTTTCCTCTACAGTTTTTACCATCTACAGATCCACTTAGTATTATGGAACTTATTCCCTTATCTCCTAACAGATTTCCTACGGTCCTGCCCCTTCTTCTTGGCAGTGTTTTCCATATATTCTTTCCTCGTCAGTTTTGCGGAGAAAATCCTCATTCCTTACCTTAACAATTCACATAATTATCACAATCCGTCTGTAGCACCACATCTCAAATGCTTAGATTTTTTATTTTCCACTTCCTCCACAGTCCATGCTTCACTGTCATACAGTGCTATACACCAGACGTACATTCTCAGAAATTTCTTCCTCAAATTAAGCCCAATAATTGATAGTAGTAGACATCTCTTGGGCAGAAATGCCCATTTTTACAGTGGTACTCTGCTTTTTTGTCCTCCTTGTTCCATTAGTAATGAATTATTTTGATGGCTACGTAACAGAATTTCTTATTAGTAAATCCATGTACTTCGTGATAACCTATCCTAATTTTAAGTTTCTCGCTGTTCTCATTTCTGCTATTTCTCATCTTCAGATTAAACCATAACTAGATGAGTTTTCACACATATTTTTCAGACATAGCGTCCTTTTAACATATTGCAAGTCATCAATTTTTTTCATTCCTTCTGCAGCGAGTGGATTCCATTCCCGAAAAATAATTCAGAAGTGTTTGAAAATACCCATCTGCGGCTTCCTTACTCAAAATGGTTTCCGAATTCTAATTTCTTTGAATGGAGTAATATGAGGATATACGCGTGTGCTAAATGGGGTGATTAGGGGGAGGCGTTACGTCATTTCTTACTAAATAAATTTCAGTTTTAAAACTCTGCCTTGTATAGAGTACAATGATGTGTTATATTCTTTACTCAAAAACGTTTTGCTGCCTGTGTGCTACCATCGAGGGTCTCTTCTTCTTTCTGTAAAATATTATATAAAATTTTCAGTGGGTTTTCTGTATTTTAGGATTAGAATCTTTCATTTTTATTTTCCTGTGATTTGTAAAGTAACCGTACATTAATTTTATGTGTGGAGAAACACAGCTTCGTCTCCTTATATGCACTTCATGGCTTTACAGCGCACCTAAAAACTGTCGTATTACTCTAGGACACATCTAGACAAATGCTTTGTTCTGCTGTAGTATTATTTTCTTTAGTATTTCCGACAATTATGAACGCAGTTTAATAATCGAGTTATACAACATGACTTGCATAGCATAAGTTAGGGTTTTTAATTACATTCTAGAATGTAATTAATGAGACAATTTTTCTTTGCATGGCAGAAAACAGACACGCCAATATTTCTGGCAATGAAACGGACTTCGTCCTTCTGAAGAGCCACCGGTTTGTATCCAATTATTTGATGTTCGTTTATGTTCAAATGTTCAAATGTGTGTGATATCTTATGGGACTTAAGTGCTAAGGTCATCAGTCCTAAGCTTACACACTACTTAACCTAAATTATCCTATGGACAAACACACACACGCATGCCCGAGGGAGGACTCGAACATCCGCCGGGATCAGCCTCACAGTTCATGACTGCAGCACCTTAGACCGCTCGGCGTTTATGAAGTGAAGTGATGTATCCAAGTCTCACCTTCAGGAACAGATCAAGTTATTAAAAAGATAGCCATTTAAAAATCTTCTAGAGAAAATGGTTTCCGCATTTGCTTCTCGTCAGCATTCAACAAATGCTGCATCCATTTGGAACATCAAGCGAGGAGCCACTGAAGCAAGACAGAGAATTAAAATTGACAGGTGTAGTTAGTAATTTGTTTGTTTTCCTATGGCTTCCCTAAATCACTTAAGGAAGAGACCAGCATGATTTCCGTGTAAAAGACACGAGCGAAAAATACACAACCGATATCCTACAGTGCGAGATGGGGCTCCGTCTCTAACATCTTAACGTCGAAAGAGTATAATACTACTTCTTTCAAAATTGCACAAATCTCTCTCATTGCTAACCCTACAGGTAAAATGTACAGGATTCTTTCTCTTTAGGTGCTTTTATCGGAGCCGTCAGAACGCAAAAACACGTAAGGAAAGATAGATGGAAACATTGGTAGTTACAGTGCATCGAAACTAAAGAAACTCGGAACAACAGAACACTGTAAGGTAGAGCGGAATATGCGTCACAGATCTCGCCGGTTGATGGCAGTAAGAAAGGCAGCCGAGCAATGTCTCTAAGTCAATTACTTGTTGTCACTAAATATTTTACAAACACATACCTGTCAGCGCCCGGCACGTGACCAGTTTCATGCGTTTATTATTGTTTGTCATTCAACCTTTGCGACGAACGACCCTTAGTATAAATACAGCGTTGTTACAGAATACCTGTTTCGCCATTTTCCAAATGGTGGGTCGAACAGTATTTGGCTACTCTGGATATCTACGACTCTCTGACTTTCCAGAGATGACCATACAAAGTAACAGCATGTTCGAGTAGTTGGTAATCTGTGTTGTGAAAGATGTAACAGCAATTTCCAATGATTGATCAATAGTCATTAGGCTATACATAGAAAATTAGTTTTCAATAACTTAATTTCTTGCATAATGCTGGATGCAGCTATCAGTAATATCATATATGATTTCATCAGTAACATACTGAGACGGCTTAAAACGCCAGAATTTACATCTTCAACTCAATCGAAATTTTAACCAAATTCGGTGCTTATGAGTTTGTATTTGAGTAGCTCATATGTTTGTAGCTTCACGGTACTTGCCCTAGATTCGACTGGATATCTAAATTGCTCTTAATGATGTCGAATGGGGGTCTTTCTTGATCTTTCTCTTGGCCTGAGTTATTTATTGGAGGGTGGTAACCCTACCTATGCAGTGTGATTCTAATTGTCCGCAGTCAAATGCCTTAAGATGTAGGATTAGTCTGTCGAAACATGCAGGCTTAAATACAGCAAAATGGAGGAGATGCAAATAATGTGTATTCACCACGAAACTTCTGTAGAAGAATCCTCACATCATAGAGTTTTCCTAAGGGCTATGTTCTTCTTTACTAACTCTGTCAGTACTTTTTTCACGGATGCTTGTAACTTCATGCGTTTTCAAAAAATTGCATATTCGGTTTGTTTCTAGCTCTTACTGTAAGCTACATACAGTATATCCAAATTAACACTGTGGGAAAGTGGTTAGAGACTTGTTTGTTCAGACTGCGCTGTTGTGAAGTTTATTAAGTTGAATAACCGATGGCATTTCGGAAGATGCAAACGAGTGTCTCTGTGGTTCAAGCCGGAATGACAGGATAAATGTTTCCATGGTGCAATAATGATGCTAATGCCCATATAAACTGCGTCTATTACATAATGACAGTACGTGAGTTGTTTGTGAACTGTGCAACAATAGGTTATACAATTGATTCAAAAATGTCAGTTACTTCAGTAGTATGGGTTATTCGTATTTAACAGTACACTATTTTAGCAATGAATATGCTTTTTATATAGGGTGATCAAAAAGTGGCCGTTCGAGGCCTCACGGTCCAGCATCGCTAAGTCAATCAGACGAAATCGCCGTGGCATTCAGAGAATCACCCCAACGAGCCACCAGGTTGAACTACCCGTTTAGTGACCTTTGAGAGAAAGTCCACATCTGCCTACTACCTTTTCGCGTCCGACTGATATCGGTAATCTTTCAAGGCCCTTTTAAGGGACCGAAGGCAAAGAAATCGAATTGTGAGAGTTCAGGGCAATAAGACAGGTGCTGACATTTCTCCCATTGGAACTGGCGTAACTTCCGCGTGACGGCATTTGCAATATGGGGACGTACGGTACCATGTACGTGCAGCACGCCTTGCCACAGTTTTCCCAGTTGCCGACAGACACGTTGCACCACACACATTCCTCATTCTCCGATGGATGTCTACCGGTGTTGGTCCTTCGTCAACCAAGGAAAGAATAACAGAACGTTGGTCCTGTTTGGACGCATGTAAGAACGTCACCATAGTTCACGTTTCCGCGTTTATCGCAGGCACGTCGGAAAGACGCCAAATTGACACTAATCCCTTGCATGTATGTCGGTGCTTGTGCACGCGCATCAGAGCTTCACTGTGTTGCACATACGCTGCAGCAACGCCCTCAAAGACAAATTTTTGACCACCCCTTGCATTCAAAGTGATTCACGAAGATATGCAAATATTTTAATTATGTTATTCTACAAGTAAAACTAAAGAAAAAAAGTGATAAACATACGTCCGCCTATGTTCAGTTACGGAGTTACGGTTAATAAAAGATTTTGCCCCAAATTTAGCCACTTCGCTAATATGAAGCCTTCCCAAAATTGTACGAGGTTAAAGTAAAGCACGGTTTCCATTTATTTTGTTGTTATTGTTCTAGTGAATCCAATAAATCATGTCCCAGACGTGTACCTGCAGTAGTTTTCCAGAATATCCAGAGAAGCAAAGATTATTATTCAAGTAAATTTTCTTACTTTCCTTTAAAATGTAGAAACGCTTATGTCATTGTTAACAACCGTTAGTGAGTGGTTTCAGTTGTTTGTTGTGAATGTATTGTGGAATTGTATGTACACTGTACACCTTCCTTAACACTGAACCTTGTTTCTCCCGGTTTCACATGAATTCATGTGTGCTATGTTATTAATAAAAGCAGATTATCTGACACATTTATACAGCTTCAGTTAAAGTTATTACTGCCATTCTTTCAAAATTAAATTATCTACAATTACTGTTGAAAAATGTCTATAATTAAAAAAATAACTTGGTGAAGTAGTTAATAAATTAAAATTTTTACGAAATTACGTCTTTGCTTCTCTGGATTTTCTGGAAAACTACTGCAGATACACGTCTGGGACTTGTTTTATTAGATTCACCAGATCAGTAACAACAGAATGAATGGAAATCGTGCTTTACGTTAACCTCGTACAGTTCTACGATGGCTTCATATTAGTGAAGTTGCTAAATTTCCGGCAGAACCTTTAACTACCGTAACTCCGTAACTAAACATTTGCTTATCTATGTTTATATTAACTTTTTCCTTTAGTTTTATTTGTAGAGTCACATAATAAAATATTTGCATATCTTCGTGAATCATCCTGTATAAAAACTGCCGGGTCCTAGTAGGTTCGCGTACTGACGGTTCCATGCAAACTTAATTATTTGCATCGACCGTTTATCCAATCCGGGAACAGAGGACACTAAGGACTTTGCCTCTTATCGACATTGATATTAGCAATACATCGGTCTCGGGCAATCCAAGACTTTCGAGAACGTTTTATTTCAAGTTGGAAATCGGATAATAAATGACAAGAGAAATATTTTTTATATGATATAATTACAAACTAACAATTTCGGAATTTTCCCTTTTCTTGTACTATGAACCCGTGCTGCTTGGCAAATTTTGAGGTTCTAGATCAACGGGTACTGATGAATGAGTTTTCGAGTACCAAAATATGTGGTATAAGTGGCCGTATCTTTTAAATGCATGGACTTAGTACTCAAAACTCTTCCATTGCCAACGGACCATAGCCATTAATATGTTACCAGATCAGAACTTGATGGTCTAACTGTTCCTGAGAAAAAGGCTCTTAAAAGACTGACAATCAGACAGATGGATGAAAATGACAACACATACTTGTTCGTGTTATACAATTACGAATTAACAATTTTCGAATTTTTCCTTCGCTTTTACTGTGAAAACTTAGTTCTTGCCGAATTTCATGATACTTGGCCAATGTGAGGCACCCTTTAGGTTTTTATGAGTTTTCGTGTATCAAAATATGTCTTCAACGGCCGAATGTTTTGACTGCATTGACTTAGAAGCTTAAAATTTTACACAGGCAAGGGACCAAAGGGCTTAGTATGTGACATAAATTTAAACATGATGCGTCTGCTCGTTGCGGAGAGAAAAGGATCTAAACAATCGATAGACAGATGAGACAACGAAGTGTTACTATAAAGGTTCAGTTTTGACAAACAGAGGCACGGAACCCTAGAAATGCGACGAATATTATGTTACGCATTACAACAAGGCTAGAGCTGAATCATTAATTAGCAAAGAGTAGAATAGTTAAATTAAAAAAACACCCATCGTGCCACTACGAAACAATAATAACGGCAGTAGAATTTATGCATATGAACATGTATGGAGCGAAATCGTAAATTCCTAAATGCAAACTTAGGAACTGACAAAATGATTACTTTTCAATACGTGGAGTAGCTCATGGGATGGGTATTAATAACCGTAAATAGATAATTTGAGATCATCAGCATCTGCCGTTTAAATAATGAAATGATAAGACGTCTGCAAGTCTATGTACGTATTCAGCAGCTCTCTCCTGATAGTGCGGTCTTGGGTTGTTTCCAGCCTGGTGATTTTACCGAGTTTTTCAGCCCTCTTTCTCATATTTGTTTGGCTGCCTTACTATGGCCTCCTTTTGTTACGAAGACTCTACTGCAGCAGCGGATTTAATTTTCTCTCGCCCGTGTTTTTGGCTCCCTGGTCAGTCTACAGCATTTTCAGTAAAGTTTCCTTCTTTACGCTGTAATTGACAATGTGTCATTTGCTCTTCGTCAAAAGATTGTAGAGTCCAGACTGTTCGATGAAAATATGTTGCAAGAAACTGTTTTAGAAATATTTGCTTAGACAGTATTTTCTTACCGTTTCTGATAAAACAAAACGTAGACAGCAAAAACTGCCCATCAAATTCAGGGTGTATGAATTTTCATATCATGTGAAGAGCGGTAGTAAATCAGTGCAAGTAAACTACCTCACTCCATCGCTAATTCTCGTTCGTACCCTATGAAACAGTCCGTCTATCCACTGACTTGGGACAAAGTTCCATTAAATGAGATAAATCGTCGGCCAGTGGAAATTGAAGGAACTGTTTGCTCCCCACGGAATTCTGAGGTGACCGATGCGTGTGGTATTTCCCAGATAGAATTTAATCAGCTTTCCACTTCCGTAGGGGGTGGATGAAGTTAAGCACGGAATTAAATTAAAATAGATGGAGTTCCTAAATCTGGTAAAAAGAGTAGTAGGCGGATTTGAGTTAAAATCTGCGGACGTCATTCTCAGTGCTGAGAAGTTTGCTGGGCTGACCACAGACCCTTTTAACAGATTACGTCGCTCCGCCTCCACAAAATGTGTAAACATTTGTAGCTACGATTCCCGGAATTGTTTTCCGTTTTCGGACAACACTTTGAGAGCCCCTGGACGTTTCCTTCTAATGGTAACTACATTTTAAGAGTATATATATATATATATATATATATATATATATATATATATATATATATAATGTAGTTATGAATTATTGCACAAAATTTTTGGAGAGTACAATGATGGACATTGTCCAGTCTTTTAAGCAACGCGCAAAGGGAGAGTAGGTCGAGCGTCAATAATGTGAAACCTGAGAGTTAAATTCAACCAGAGACCTTTTATTATACGATGTATAAATTCTTAAACTATTAAATTTATTTCTAAACAAGATTTTGGAATAAATTGAGGAATATCCACAACAAGCAGTGTATAAAATACATCAACACGGCAAAATAGAATATAACCTCCGAGTAACAACACAAAGAAAACTAAAATCGTTTTTCGTCACAGGAAATACAACCCCCCCCCACCACCCCCCACCCGCGCGCGCGCACAAAAATCCACTATCTGAGCAAGTCTCCAGCTCTATCTTCCAAGGTCGCGACGTAAGTTGTGATATGGATATCCATAGATGTTGTAAAAATGAATGTTATGTACCTATGTGTGTGTTTATATGAACGTATATATGTTCGACATCTGCTACTAAGCCGCTGGAGCGATTTGAACCAAACTTATTACATATATCTCTCACTGCCAAGTAAGAATTGCTATGGGGTAAGAACCGCCTACCATTCACAGGTCACGATTATAACACAACGAGAAGCTTGAAAAATTGGTCCGTATGCATGACGTCTAACTTTATTATTCCTTTGCTTCTAACTGTACTCGGAACATATTTCGCTGACAGTATCCATATTTGCCACTGAATGTACCTACACAAATACGTCATTGTACGACACACAGTTCAATAGATATGATGTCACAAACGGTGGGATGCGTAAAAGATGCACATCATGTACGTAGCTTTAATACATTTATTTTCTACTATTAAGACACTCCTACAGTCGACTCAATTTAAGGAAATCCCTGGCACCAGCCAGCGCTTTTGATAGGTTTTAACTGCAAAGTGCAAATGGCTGAAAGGGGAAACAATAGTCGTCTATAAAACTATGAAGAGGCATTTCCATAGAGACGACGTTTACAAAATCGTGTTGTAGACACGCGAAGCAGATGTACTTACACATTTGAACGTTATGCATATTTCTTTTACGACTGTTTCATAATTTAAAAGACGTTATCACGATACATCAGAACTAGGCTCTAATTTGAAAACGAATACCGAGGCAGTGCCAGGTTTGATAACAAGTAGAAATATGAGTAATAAATATCAATGAATATGTGGTGGGATAAACAAAACATTCCAAAACGAAATATGGAAGGAAAGAAATTAAAATTTTATAAAACCATGGCTCCACCTTTATTGCTATATCAAAATGAGTCATTCATTCTAACAAACTTGGGAAAAGTAAGCTACAAGCAATAGAAGTGAGGTTTCTCAGGAAAGTGAGAGGTGTTACCAGGGAAGACCGTATAGGCAATAAGGATATTATGACTCAACTAGGTATCTATAATATTAACTGAAAGATCGAAGAAAATTGTATGTTATGAAAACATCATCTTGCAAGACCCCATTTTCTGAAAATTGTTTTTTTGTTGCTCAATATTCTGTGAATGCTAATGCAAAGGAAGATATAACTCATTTATACTATTTGTACATATAAACGAGGGAGTAATTTAATTTTTCCTTCGAGCGCAGCTGGGAGATACCTCGTGGTTTGCGTTTGTCTTTCATCATTCTGATTTTGTCATGTATGCGTCGTTGTCTGTAGCTCTAAATAACGTCTAATATATTAAGCTAATTTACACTTACAATGTGATGGAATACTTTATTAGAAACTAGTTCACCTATTTATGTTAGTAACTATTTTGGGGTCGGGGGGGGGGGGGGGGGGGTGCACACTTCGACGCGGCACTTATCTGCCATTTGCGTGACTTCTTTTCAGTTTTTAATAGCTTTTTCTCTTCTTACACTACAACAGCTGAACGTACAGTCATTCAAAGAAAAATACCAAGCATTTTATCTAATCACACAGCGGATAGCGGTTATCCGATCGTGATATGGAATTTGCATTTTCAAAAATTGCATTGGTCCGTATCTTTCGTTGGGCTGCTCCCAACACCATTCTGGGACATTTACAACGTTTATTCTTAAACTGCTCCGTCATGCTCTTAATGATCGGGGGTGGAAAATAACTGACAACCTACAAAGATTGAATGTAAAGAGAATCCTATGTCAGGCCACCCTGTACCATATAAGAGGAAGAAGGGACTTAGGAAGAACCAGAAGGAGGAGACACAGAAAAGTGAAAACGGAACATGCACTAGTGCCTAAGCCTGACAGTATAGAACACTACATAAGATTGCAAAGTCTTATGTCAGACAATGACAATAACTACCAATATTTTGTCAGTAATTTAAACTGTGCAAAGATTTAAAATATTACCGTCACAAAGCAGCTGGTCAACCAATGGTTCCTTGGTGGAGGCTGTAGTCTTGTGGAAGAGACACGAGAGTGGGTCGTTTGTGACAGAAGAAGGCAGAAAGTTGGCAAACTTCGAGGTTGTCACTGTGTACGGACAAGATGGGTGTGCTGGTGGTAGCTAGCATGACGTTATAAGTACGGTCCACCAAAGGAGAGAGGTGACGCCCATCTCAGCTGATCTACCACCGCAGAAGTTGCTCCCGGTGGCCATCACGCATACTCTATCCTCAGTTATGGGTCAATTGAGTTCGTAACATACGTAAGACCGGGTGCTCAGTATTCTCGTACGTAGTGATGGCTCTCATTGGCAGATAGGTTCTTCAGGTGTCAGGTTTTTTACAGGCCTTTCTAGTCAAATACAGGGTGAGTCACCTAACGTTACCGCTGGAAATATTTCGTAAACCACATCAAATACTGACGAACCGATTCCACAGACCGAACGTGAGGAGAGAGGCTAGTGTAATTGGTTAATACAAACCATAAAAAATGCACGGAACTATGTTTTTTAACACAGACCTACGTTTTTTTAAATGGAACCACGTTAGTTTTGTTAGCACATCTGAACATATAAACAAATACGTAATCAGTGCCGTTTGTTGCATTGTAAAATGTTAATTACATCCGGAGATATTGTAACCTAAAGTTGACGCTTGAGTACCACTCCTCCGCTGTTCGATCGTGTGTATCGGAGAACACCGAATTACGTAGGGATCCAAAGGGAACGGTGATGGACCTTAGGTACAGAAGAGACTGGAACAGCACATTACGTCCACATGCTTTTTTATTGGTCTTTTTCACTGACGCACATGTACATTACCATGACGTGGAGGACGCATAAATTGGCCAGCCCGTTCTCCTGATCTTACACCTCTGGACTTCTTTCTGTGGGGTACGTAAAGGAGAATGTGTACCGTGATGTGCCTACAGCCCCAGAGGATATGAAACAACGTATTGTGGCAGCCTGCGGCGACATTACACCAGATGTACTGCGTCGTGTACGACATTCATTACGCCAGAGATTGCAATTGTGTGCAGCAAATGATGGCCACCACATTGAACATCTATTGGCCTGACATGTCGGGACACACTCTATTCCAGTCCGTAATTGAAAACGGAAACCACGTGTGTACGTGTACCTCACCCCTCATGGTAATGTACATGTCCGTCAGTGAAAAAGACCAATAAAAAGGTGTTAGCATGTGGACGTAATGTGCTGTTCCAGTCTCTTCTGTACCTATGGTCCATCACCGTTCCCTTTGGATCCCTACGTAATTCGGTGCTCTCCGATACACACGATCGAACAGCGGAGGAGTGGTACTCAGGCGTCAACTTTAGGTTACAATATCTCCGGATGTAATTAACATTTTACAATGCAACAAACGGCAGTGATTACGTATTTGTTTATATGTTCAGATGTGCTAACAAAACTAACGGGGTTCCATTTAAGAAAACGTAGGTTTGCATTAAAAAACATAGTTCCGTGCATTTTTTTATGGTTTGTATTAATCAATTACACTAGCCCCTCTCCTCACGTTCGGTCTGTGGAATCGATTCGTCAGTATTTGATGTGGTTTACGAAATATTTCCAGCGGTAATGTTAGGTGACTCACCCTGTATACACATGTTCGGCCGGTATGTCTTTTTTGTAATTATTAGAGATGAAGCTGAGACCGAAAAACAAACGCCCGTTCCAAATTAATAATGTAAGCATTAGGAATACGTATAAGGAGGAATAGGAGAGCCGCGAGGGATTAGCCGAGCGGTCTAGGGCGCTGCAGTCACGGACTGTACGGCAGGTCCCGGCGGAGGTTCGAGTCCTCCCTCGGGCATAGGTGTGTGTGTTTGTCCTTAGGATAATTTAGGTTAAGTAGTGTGTAAGCTTAGGAACTGATGGCTTTAGCAGTTAAGTCCCATAAGATTTCACATACATCTGAACATTTTTTTGAACAAGGTGGTGTACCATAAAGCCACATATATATATATATATATATATATATATATATATATATATATATATATATATATATATATATCAGATGATGCCAGACTACTACCTCCACATGAAAAGTGTACAGGATAGTTGAAATCACAGAGTCACAGTGCAGCGAAGAATTGTAACCGGAATTATTGACATTGTCAGAATATTACCTTGCAATTCCAGACTTTAATGCCAATGTCTAAAGGGTGTTCTCTTTCATAAATGCCCAATAGACAAAAGAACGCATTAAAATGCAAATCGACACAATCACAAGGTGATGATGTTCTGCAATTTAAAATTGCCTTGTCAAGAATTCTACGAAATGATTTCCAAGAAATAGGCCTACAAAGTCCTTGGGAAAGTGAATTCAAATGACAAATAGAGATTAAAGTTACTTCTTTATGAGTCTAATTGATATTTCCGAACTTATTGATATTTCGTTTGACCTTATAGAAGAGCAGAAAATTATCTGTTTATTTAGTTTAATGAAGAACGTTTAGTTTGTCTTGACATAAGATTAACTCAGGAAGAAGACTGAGCACTTGGTTACTGTAGTAAATTCCAAATCAGAAAGTTGGTTACTGATATGTATTTTTTTTAATTTTAAGCAAATTTAAGGTTGACATTGCAAAAACAGATTACATTATTTATAAATAAACGACTGATAATACCCAGTTGATTCTATTTCTATTTGACACAGATATTCTGAATTTAGGGTAAAAGTACTGTTAAATATAATGCCGAGTCGTGCTTTTCTGCGTTTGGACCTGGAAACCCTATTTGCGGCATCACATAAGGGGAGGGACCGCCACCATTTCGTAATGTAGCCCCTGCCGAAGACTTGTTGGAAAGAAATTCTTACGAACTGTTTCAACGCCGTAGCGATAGTACAGAATTTCAATTATCTAACCTGCCATGTTTACTACGAATAAAAGTCACGAGGGCGTGCTGAAAAGTAACGCCTCCGAGTTCTTATGTGAATAATCTTGAAACATTTAAAAAAAAACAAGCGTTATTAATATCCTATATCTTTTTCTTGAAACCCATGTATTTATTTCTTAATATACTCCCCCTGACGACGAACACGTTTCTACGAAAGAGAGAGCAGTTCGTTGACACTGTCGCTGTAGTATGCTTGATTTTTTCTACGAATCCACGACATCACCTCTGCTTGCACCTCATGATAGCTATGGAAGTGAAGTTCTCGAATGTCTTCTTTAAGTTTTGGGAACGTAGGGTGCAAGTACTGGATGGAGGGGAAGAGCGTGGGACGTCAGACGTATTTAATGTATGAAATCAGTGAGAAACCTGTTGATAGAAAAGCTTGATAATAAAGGAAATCTACTGTGTCCTCATTAAATGAACCGTCGAGGCATTAGACTACAATGTAACGACGGAAATCCTAATGCGGTTGACCAGCCGGGGCACTGAGCCTAAATCCTTCCAAATGCGAAACCAGACAAGTGAATTTCCACAGATAGAGAGTTTCTATCGCTGCAGAATCGAATAAGTATTGCCACAACATCAGTTAAAGCAAAAATAAGAGGTAAAAATTAACAAATTAAGAACGATAACGTAGAATGGAATTGAATGAAAGCAAACCGATATGGGTAGGACAAAAGAGATGCTTTTACATGTCAATTATAGTTAAGAGAGCGGTGACCCTTGCTTTCACAAACATCTTTGAAACCATTCTCATCAATGAGAAGCACGGTACACGAAATTTTATTGGTGATTTTGGGTTCAATTCCATTTCTCCCGTTCTTTGGTGACGACCTGAAGCTACTACTGTTGATTAGTCCGCGAGGCCGGCCATCTCTCTGTTGCGCCGCAGGGGCGAATGAGCATCGAACCAAAATCGGAGCGCAGGAAAGTAATTAGGTCCGGAGAGCGCGTTACACTTGGGCTCCGTCCGCGTTTTTGGCTGTCGTCCCGCCGAGCGCTCACTCGGAAGCGGATCCCGTCGATGGCGATGGCGGCGGAACGTGCGTGCGGCAGGTAATTAACGGCGACCTCACGATCGCCGAGAGTAAGGATCATCCAATTAGGGGGCCTGGCGCGCTTTGTTGTCGACCGACGCCACCCCACGGCGCGGGGGGTCAATCGATGGACGGCCGGCAGCGAGCGATCCGGCGACGGCCGCCGGCGACCAGTACAGCTATCTCTCTCTCTCTCTTTCTCTCTCTCTTTCTCTCAGCAGGCGACAAGTAGCAGATGGCGTGGCCAGTCTTCACACCAAATAGGGTCGCAGAATCTCAGCGTCATTCGAGTTTCTTTCAGCACAAGTCTTTTATTATCTTCTTCTACAGTAATCTTTTGAACCTCTGTCTGTGGCGCTCAACGAGTGACGACGTATTCGGTATTGTGGGGAACCAACCGTTTACTCATTAGTTTTGCAGCGTTTTTATGAAGTCAGGTCTTCTGTACTTTTTTCTTTATTATTTCTGTGTCTGAGGCTGCGCAAACCATGGTATTGTGTGGTGGTGGTTTTGGTGGTGGTAAAGGTGGGGTGGGGGTTGAGGCTCCTCTGTCACTACTATCGAATCCTCTACCATCCCCTCCCCCCCCCCTCCCTCACGGCAACGTTCACTGTTGTATTCACATTATTAGTTCAAATTTCTCGGATTTTATCAACGTGATCATTTCGCGAGGCGCACGTGGAAGAAGTTAATATACGATGTCTAGCTATAGAATAACGGGACTGTTGCTGTAAAACATTTTACTTCAAAGCATACCACAGACTTCAAGAAGAATTTAATAATTCCAATCGCAAAGAAAGCAGGTGTTAACAGATGTGAAAATTACCGAACTATCAGTTTAATAAGTCACAGCTGCAAAATACTAACGCGAATTCTATACAGACGAATGGAAAAACTGGTAGAAGCCGACCTCGGGGAAGAACATTTTGGATTCCGTAGAAATGTTTGAACACGTGAGGCAATACTGACTCTACGACTTATCTTAGAAGAAAGATTAAGGAAAGGCAAACTTACATTTCTAGCATTTGTAGACTTGGAGACAGCTTTTGAAAATGTTGACTGGAATACTCCCTTTCAAATTCTAAAGGTGGCAGGGGTAAAATACAGGGAGCGAAAGGCTATTTACAATTTGTACAGAAACCAGATGTCAGTTATATGAGACGAGGGGCATGAAAGGGAAGCAGTGGTTGGGAAGGGAGTAAGACGGGGTTGTAGCCTCTCCCCGATGGTATTCAATCTGTATATTGAGCAAGCAGTAAAGGAAACAAAAGAAAAATTCGAAGTAGGTATTTAAATCCATGGAGAAGAAATAAAAAACTTTAAGGTTCACCGATGACATTGTAATTCTGTCAGAAACAGCAAAGGACTTGAGAGAGAAGTTGAACGAAATGGACAGTGTCTTGAAAGGAGGATATAAGATGAACATCAACAAAAGCAAATCGAGGACAATGGGAAAAAACTGACTCTGAGCACTATGGGACTTAACGTCTAAAGTCAGCAGTCCCCCAGAACTTAGAACTACTTAAACCTACCTAAGCGAAGGACATCACACACATCCATGCCCGAGCCAGGATTCGAACCTGCGACCGTAGCGGTCGCGCGGTTCCAGACTGTATCGCCTAGAACCACTCGGCCACCACGGCCGGCTGAGGATAATGGAATGTAGTCGAATTAAGTCGGGTGATTCTGAGGGAATTAGGATAGGAAATGAGACATTTAAAGAAGTAAAGGAGTTTTGCTATTTGGGGAGCAAAATAACTTTCGATGGTCGAAGTAGAGAAGGTACAAAATGTAGACTGCCAATGGTAAGGAAAGCGTTTCTGAATAAGAGAAATTTGTTAACATCGAATATAGATTTAAGTGTCAGAAAGTCGTTTCTGAAAGTATTTGTATGGAGTGTAGCCATGTATGGAAGTGAAACCTGAGCAATAAATAGTTTGGACAAGAAGGGAATAAAAGATTTCGAAATGTGGTGCTACAGAAGAATGCTGAAGATTAGATTGGTAGATCACATAACTAATGAGGAGGTACTGAATAGTATTGGGGAGAAGAGGAGTTTGTGGCACAACTTGACAAGAGGAAGGGACCGGTTGGTAGGACATGTTCTGAGGCATCAAGGGATCACAAATTTAGCATTGGAGGGCAGCGTGGAGGGTAAAAATCGTAGAGGGAAACCAAGAGATGAATACGCTAGGCAGATTGAGAAGGATGTAGGTTGCAGTAGGTACTGGGAGGTGAAGAAGCTTGCACAGGATAGGGTAGCATGGAGTGCTGCATCAAACCAGTCTCAGGACAGAAGACCACAACAACAACTACAACAACGTATTTAGTTACTGTCACTCTCAATTTAGTCCCCTCCTCTAACCCTAAATCATTCCACGCGAATTTTCCCCTGATGAAAACGGTCGTGAAAGTTTACCTCCGTGAGCCCTTAGATGACGCGAACCGCTTCTTCTTTCACTGGTTAAACAGCCTGAAATATCGTTCCTTTTAATGCCGATTTGACCTTTGGAAATAGATGAAAGTCACGTTGTGCTACGTTAGAAGAAAAACAGGTGTGGTGTAACACTGGGATGCTGTAATCAGTAGAAGCCTCTTTAACAGACAATGCAGCAACAGCCGGTATCTTGTCTTGATGCAAAATCCATGACTTCTTCCTACACATGTCATGTCGTTTTGTCTTATGTCCTCACAAAGCTGAGCAGGAACTTCAAGGTAGTGATGTTGATTAGCAGCTTGACCTTCAGGAACCCAATGAAGATACATAACCCCCTGAAGAGCAACAAAGAGTTAATCGTCGCTTTGAATCTTAATTTCCGCATTCGAGAATTTTGCGCTTTCGGTGAAGTTGTTGTCTTCAAATACGCCAAATGGCACTTAGTTTCTAGATCATAAATGAATAACCAAGGTTAGTCTGATGCTATCACTTTTTCCAAGAGATCAGGATCATTTTCAGTGGTATTCAAAGTGTCAGTACAAACGTTTTGACGAGATTCTTTTGTTCGACCGTTGCTTCGCACACACTTTTCTCATACTCTGTTGGTTATGTAAAGTTTGTCTTATTCATTCTTTGTCAGTTTCTGCAGTTTCAGCAGTCTATCGAATACTCCACCAACGGTCAGATGGAATCATATAAACTTTTCGATATTTCATCCCTTTTTTACGCTGAAGGGGATCCCGGGCGTGTTTCATTTTGAACGTCTTCTCTGTCTTCTTTGAAGCGCTCAAAAACTTGATAAACAGTCTCCGTCATAAACTTCTCTGAGTTAAAGATAGGTTTCGGTAGCTGTTTTTCCTGGTTACATGTGAAACTTAAGGACAGTTCGCTGCTCTATTATTAGATGTACAGTTTTCCGGCAAAACAAAAATACAGCTCATACACAAACAAAGGCCACGCCCACATTGATTTGCCTACAGACACCAGAGATGCCAAATTCGACTGAGAACGCTTCACGCTTCACAGCTGTTGGTCGTTCATCTTTGACGCATGCTTGTTTACTCTGTGACAACAGCAGTCCGGTTATTTTATAGCCACACCTCGTGCACCCTGCTCTCCCAAAAGGTGTTTTGTCTCATAAATTAAATGATAAACCTTCCATGTAGCTCAACGCCTCTCGTATGGCGTCCACCTGGGTCTTTCTGAGAATCTTCACAACGCTCTCGCGCCCACAAAAAGGTCCCACGGCGAAACCCATCGCATTTCGTTGGATCCTTTCTATCTATTCTGTTAATCCAACCTAGTAAGTTACCCAGATTGAGGAGCAATAATCGAGAACCGGTAGATAAACTGGTTTTTGAATCACTATGTGATTAAAAGTATCCGTAAACCCCCAAAAACATACATTCTTCGTATTAGGTACATTGTGCTGCCACCTACTGCCAGGTACTCCATATCAGCAACCTCAGTAGTCATTAGACATCGTGAGAGAGCAGAATGGGACGCTCCGAGGAACTCACGGACTTCGAACGTAGTCGGGTGATTGGGTGTCACTTATGTCATATGTCTGTACGCCTGATTTCCACACTCCTAAACATCGCTAGCACCACTGTTTCCGATGTGATAGTGAAGTGAAAACATGATGTCACACTTATAGCAAAAAAGCGTACAGGCCGACCTCGTCTGTTGACTGACAGACCGCCGACAGGCGAAGAGGGTCGTAATGTGTAATAGGCAGCTATCTATGCAGACCATCACACAGAAATTCCAAACTGCATCAGGATCAACTACAGGTACTATGACAGCTAGGCGGGAGGTGAGAAAACTTGGATTTTATCGTCGAGCGGCTGCTCATAAGCGACACATCACGCCGGTAAATGGCAAACGATACCTCGCTTGGTATAAGAACCGTAAATATTGGACGATTGAACAATGGAAAAACGTTGTGTGGAGTGATGAATCACGGTTCACTACGTGGCGATCCGATGGCAGTGTGTAGGTATGGCGAACGCTCTGTGAACGTCATCTGCCAGCGTATGTAGTGCCAACAGTAAAATTCGTAGGTGGTGGTGTTAGGGTATGGTCGTGTTTTCTTATGGAGGGGGCTTGTACACCTTGTTGTTTTGCGTGGAACTATCACAGCACAGTCAATGGTCGGTTCAGTTGGACCAAAGGACCTAACCCAATCAATGTAAACACAGTCCATGTCATTATCGAGCGCACCAACAGCATGCACAGTGCCTTGTTGACAATTTGAATCCAAGGCTTCGAGGGATTACGTGCTGCCTCGCGGGATTAGCCGAGCGGTCTTAGGCGCTGCAGTCATGGGCTGTGTGGCTGGTCCCGGCGGAGGTTCGAGTCCTCCCTCGGGCATGGGTGTGTGTGTTTGTCCTTAGGATAAATTAGGTCAAGTAGGGAGTAAGCTTAGGGACGGATGACCTTAGCAGGTAAATCCCACAAGATTTCACACACATTTGAACATTTTGATTCTGTGCTACAGTCTAGTAACACCACCGTCTCTTACCAGCTGAAATAAGGACCCATCTGATCAGGCTACTGTATTCCAGTCACCTAGGGTCCAACGAGATATGTCCACGAGCCTATGAGAGCTGCGCAGGCGATGTGCTGTTAGCAACGGCCCTCAAGTCGGTGATCCGCTGCCATGCCCATAGACACCAAACTTCGCCGCACTGTCCTAGCGAATACGTTCGTCGAATGTCTCACATTGATTTATACGGTTATTTCACGCAGTCTCGCATGTCTGTTAGCACTGCTAAGTTTTCACAAACACCGCTACTCTCGATCGTTAAGGGAAGGCCGTCGGCCACTGTGTTGTCCGTGCTGAAAGGTAATTCGTGAAATCTGGTAGTCTCGACACATTGTCGACGCTGTTGATAGGAGAATATTTAATTCGCAAACGATTTCCGATGTGGAGTGTCCTAAGCTTGTAGCTTCAATTAAAATTCTGAGTACAGAGTCTCTTAATTCCCGTTGTGCAGCCATAATCACGTCGGAAACCTTTTCACACGAATTACCCGAGTGCAAATGGCAGCTTCACCAACGCACTGCCCTTTTATACTTTGTGTAAGCGGTACTACCGCCATCTCTATACGTGCTTAACGCTATCCGATTACTTTTGTCACCTTAGTGTAAATCCCGCGAACTGTTTTGCACGGCTTTTAGGAGGCTATTCCGTAACAATATTGGTGATCTTTGTTATCCATCTGCTTAACGATCGAGGAATAAACGACTACATATATCTGTGTAACTCTAATCTGTCTTACCGTATTCTAATTGACTCTAAGCGAGAAGCGCTGTAGCGGTAACATGAATGTCATACAGTCTTCCTCGAACACTAAATGTCTAAATTTACTGAACAGTGTGTCGCAAAACGTCCTGTATAGTCATCTATTTCTATTAAATTTGCCAACCCTTCCTGTCACATTTTCCCATGCCATATATCGATGTGATACGGTACTCGTAGCAATTCTTTCAGCATTTGTCTGTCATGTCTATATGATATGGGCTGAAAAATGATGTTAATATCAAAGAAAACTTGCTTGTGTTACTCTGGTACATGCTGACCAGTATCATTTATCTAGCGACAGTCTGCGGAATAGTAATCGCTAAAGCGCTTTTTAAGACAGATGTGTCGCAAGTGTTTCACTCAAATGAATAAGGGGGATATCGCGTCGTCCATACGAAGAAATCTCTTTCTTCGGACATAGTGCCGCCATTCATAATTAACAAAGGTGCACAAGAAATCTACTCCTTTATTTTCAGTGGGTAAGCTCAAACAAGCAGTACTAAGCTTAAGGATGCTCCACGAGACAGATGTCATAAACTGCTACCACAGGCGAAAGCATCAAGCTAGTGTAGAATAAAATATGGAAGATTAACGATTAAAGGTACAGTTTCAGAGTAGAGAACAAGTAAAACACTACAAGAACAATATGTGCAAGGTAAGTGCTGAGTATGTTAAATTTTGACAAGAAGAAAATGTCAAAAACCATTATCAGGAAGTGTTTCGGACTCTTTAGAAAGAATAGATCTGATTTTTGTCCCAAGATATTTTTGCGCTGATGGTGCTCGGTTTCACCGTTTCACCACGTCAATTAAACGACAACTGAAGTAAAGGTTAGAAGCAGCTTTCTACGAGAAAAGAAAACCGTTTTTGTTTGTTGGAGACCAGTGTTTTGTTTCTCTCTTCAAACTGATTCTTGTTGTTGAGCACACTGTAAAATGAAAACTGGCGAGTTCTGCACTAATCTCCTGATTTAAAAGTATGAAACACTACGCAAGAATTAGCCTCAGTTGTTCTGGCAACAAAGTAGATTGTGCGCCGACAAACTCGCTATAACTGTAGTTAAGAAATGTCAGAAAATCCATCCTAATCATTAGATTTTATGTTGTTTGTCGTCAATTTTTCCCGCATCTATAAAATTTATGGAGGGGAAGCGTTTTGAATTCTATGCGTAAAAGGTTGAGCTAGAAATGGCTATTTTATTGAAATTCCAGGTTCTAACATACTTGATGGTATGTGGTCAGCCGAATAGTGCATTGTCTGAACTGGACATTCAGCTGAATAATCGTCGCATATATTGCGTTGATTGAAATGACCATTACGTCGAAATAAAACACAGATATCTACTCGTTCTCCTCGTAGACTAGTCCAGGCTAAATCGAATAAACGTACGAAAAGTAGGTTTATGACTGCTCGATACAAAATTTCACGACTAAGTCTGCAATGTGTCGCAAGTATTTTGTCTCTGAAAGCATTCGAGTTTCTGAAGCTACCTCCGAGGAATCAGGGAATCCACTAATTGAGACAAGTCATCGTCGTGTCAAAAATAAATAGCAAAGACACTGCCAGACTGTTAATCGTGATCACTCACAGCTGGCTGAACACGAATGTTTCAGCTCATCTCCGAAACAGCGGCAGACACTTTGACAGGAAAGCTTGGCTTCCTCGTTGCGAGTAGGCCCCTGAATGATTAATGCGACCATTTAGCCGCAGACATGTCGTTTGCCTTCCGACCTCCTTACTGCTCCAAAAGCGCGCCGCCTCCATCAGTTCCTCACAGCTGCAACAGGAGTTGGCTAAAGATGGCTTACCGCCGCTGGATCCATTTGCTAGTTAGGCCGCGGTGGGAAGCAACGTTGCAGTCACATTCACACGCTAACTTCAAGGTAATACTTCGTTCTCTCAATTAAATCTTTTGCGGTAGTTACGTCGGTTCATCTGATTATGAACAATAAATGCATAGTAAATGGGGAATTGCAGCACTTATGCATATCCATTGGTTAGAGAAGCTTAGAAAGAAGGCTGTTAGATGCACTGCACATCTGACCCCAAGACAATTCTGCAGAACTATATCCTGGGAACTTAATATTATGACGCTCCATTCACTATATATATTTGAAACAATAGTGCACGTGAAAGCCAATAGTACTATCCATTTGAAGAGAGATACACACGATTACAATGCGAGAAAAGGGTGCTTATCATCTACACAGGAAGCGGCGTAAGTTATCCGGAAAAGATCTTACAACTGCTGAGCGTGTTTTACACAATAAATTCCCACCCAGAATAAAAGCATTGAAAAGACAGTTGTTTTCAGAAACAGATTAAAACTTATAGTTTAAACGACTATCTAGGAGCTATACAGTAGGGGGTATCTTGTTCAAGCAGGGAGACCATCATAAAATGTGTATTGATAAACCAGTAAGCACAAATATAAAATACAAATACTGTCTTATTATTTAAGAATAGTCCTGCTGCTACATGCCCCTGTTTGTTTGCTTCAGGTGCCTCGTAAGACGTGCTGTCATAAAATGAGGTTAGCAGAATGTAAGATGGCAAAAATTACTCAGCGCATGGTGTACAGTATTGAAGTGTGATGGTGACAGTGGAAATGAAAACATTCAGATTGGCATGTGATTATCCTGTTGTCATGAAAGTTTTAATATCCATGTTTCCGTCTCTTTCAGATTACGTTAAATTTTTCTTAATGATTAGGCATTTATCACAGAGTAACAATTTACGTTTTGCTAAATTATGTATGTCTGTTCCATGTGACTGAAATTGTGAATAGCGTGACCACATCCACACAATGAAAATTTTCTACAGATGGAGTAAGAAATAAATAAAAGAAATAAAAAATTTGTTGCTGATGTTGACTAAGCACTACAGTACAGACAGTTCTCTTCTATTGCCATAAAATAATTTACACTTCTACTCCCACTGGGACGTAAGAGTCCCGCGATAGGTTATCAGAAAACCATTGGGAAGTTGTTGCATGTTGTTGTTGTGAATCGATGTCCGACTGGTAAAGGGGTGACTGATAGTGTTTTGCAGACTCCACCTTGTGGTGTGCTGTCTTCAAGTGTCATTGTTAATCCTCTCCTCTGTATTACTGCATCGAGTTACGTCGTACCTGCAGTAGGCAACCCAATGAACAAATGTGCAAAGCGGGCTACTGCCACCCCTTCCCCCCGCAATTCGTGCCAAAGAATTGCACGCACGTATTGACGTTCGCCACCTCACAAACGGAGCCCATACTGAGCACCTCTAATGTGAGTCATAAACTTAAAGAGATGTTCTACCAATCGCTATGTGTTAGTTTTCACTACGTCTAGTAGCTCCAGAAACCACAGCAATACTTCTGGATAATCCTGCAAGCCGCAAATCGCTATGTGTTAGTTTTCTCTACGTCTAGTAGCTCCAGAAACCACAGTGATACTTCTGAATAATCCTTCAAGCCGCATCCTTCCCCTTACTCTGAAACTAAATGACAAGATTTTTTTTCAAGTTCTTATATCATATTATAACTGTAATCAAAATAACTGCACACTGATGTCTTTCACCCCAAAACACTAAATGGCGGTGAACAGGTTAAATAAAATGCTATTTAAAAGTTCTAGTCCTGAATAAATCTAAAGCTAAGTCTTCTTTACACTACAGACAAAATTAGCTGAAAATAGTGTATTTCTTGTTGGTTACATAGGCTTACGATAAACTTGTTTATGTATATGTGCCATTTTCGAGTGTTCCTGCTGGAATTACATTTATATATTTTATTCTAGGCCTATGTAATAGGACTATGAGATTTGTTTCATATTTATACTTACATCTATTACACTGACATTGTAACGAACTATGATTTTATAAATGTCAAAAAATAACCCGAAATTTGACTATTATTCTTCTATAGAAACTAACTACGTGACCTATGTTAACAACACAGTACATAAAGGAAATTGCGTTCGAAGATACTTTATGGATTTCATTCCATCTGGATGTCAGTATAATGTAAGATAAAATCTCATACTGCTATTACATAGACATGGAGAAAAATGATATATCAATGCAATGTCAACAGGAACACATGAAATGGCACATATACCTAAACAAGGTTGTCGTAAACGTATGTAATCAACAAGAAATAAACAAACTGGAGCTATTTTTGTTAAACGTATAAGGAAGACGTCATTTTATGAGCTTACTCTAGCTGCCGGCCCAGCGGAGAGGAAGTTGTTTAATATTAAGCTTAATTATTAAATATATCAAAAGTATCGATACGATAGTAGGAGAAAGTTAATACGGAGGTCTCTTATGTCTTTCAATCAGACTTGGATTTCCCTTTAGAAATATTGCTTACAATGTTTTGACATATTCTTATTGGAGGAGAATAACGTTACATGGATGCCGTGCCGTTATTTATTTAGTTAACCTGCAAGATGTGACCACCTCGTCATCTCCTAAATCTTACGTTGCATTACAGTGATTACGAAAAGCATATTATAAGTTAAATATAATAAAGAATCCGACATTTAGAAATTATTATGATATAAATACTGCAGAAGAAAACCCCAGTTTACATTCGTTCAAGTCAAGTACAACACCGTCTGAAATAATCTGGTACGCTATAATTATGTGCCAGGTTGTGCCTCGACCGCAGAACCTTGCCTTTTTCCGACTAAGCTACCGCGTCACGGATCACGACTTGCCCTTGCAGCTTCACTGCAGTGAACTCTTCTCTCTTGCTTTTGACAGCTTCGCAGGAACCTTCTTGCATACCTTTCTGTATTACAACTTTTGGAAGAAAGGATATTTCGAAGAACTGTAATGTATTGCGCGTAAACAGGAGAACACATTCATTACCGTTTCATTGAACTGTTGGATATAAATCACTGAAAACAGCACAGTCCTGAAATACGTAGGAATAGCCTTAAAGTTGAATGGTCATATAAAATTAAATTTTAAGAAAAGCGAATACTAGCGTGAGATTGATGAGAGTCCAAGGAATAGATGGCTCCAAAATGCTTGTACGATCGCTTCTTGGATACTGCTCGTCTGGCTGGGTCTTTAAGACGTTGGGTAAATGGAAGCCGTAGAGATGATCATTCAATAATAGCAGAAGTACCACGGAGATGCTCAATAGACTGCATTATCAGACGCTACAAGAAAGGCATTGGACACCATGGGGAATTGGATTACACTTGCGTGAGCGTAGGTTCCAAGAAGAGTCCAGTGACATATTACTTCCTCCCATATAAAACGCGTGAAACAACCGTGGCGAAAGAAAAGAGAGAAACTAGAGGAGATGCGGTAGCTTACCAAGAATTGTTCTTTCTAACCATCCTCCGTTTACGGCAGCTAGCGGAATGCATTCTCGAAGTAGATGTGGAAATGGCTTAGAGAAGGCTTGGGGACAGTTGCCAGAGTGATTCGTTGACTCGGCAGCGGAATATGCTGCCTGCTTATTTCGGAAGTTGGGAATAGTTTGAGAGTCGCTATTAAAATTTCACAATGAAAATTTTCATAAATTTTCGTAGTAATTGATGTGGCTCGTAATTAGGTTAAACAGTCGATCTACAACCTCACTGAATCATTTGCTACCCTAAATTCCACAGTCGCTCTTAATTGGCTGTAAATTTCTCACATACAAATGGCGCTTTGGATATTCCCGATGAATTTTCATGTTTGACCTCCCATTCGCTACGTCCATTTTGAACATGTTGATTGTGTCGAAGTGTTTCCACAACGTTATTGACCATTATCATGTGCAGAAAATTAACGTCATTACGACATAACAGTGTGGCACAGTTATCTGAAACGTCGACAGCTGTTCAAATAGTGTACGAGTTATAACCACAGAGCCGCCCGTTGTGGCCGTGCGGTTCTAGGCGCTTCAGTCTGGAACCGTGTGACCGCTACGGTCGCAGGTTCGAATCCTGCCTCGGGCATGGATGTATGTGATGCCCTCAGGTCACTTAGGTTAAAGTAGCTCTATGTTCTAGGGGACTACGACCTCAGATGTTAAGTCCCATAGTGCTCAGAGCCATTTGAACCATATAACCACAGAAATTATATTTTATATGCAAAATCCAAACTCGAAGATTAGTAATGTGATGCATGCAATATTATAGTCCGACCGAAGGGTCGTCAAAAGCGCGGTATGGTCCTTTTTATACATAATGACTGCAAATAACGCCGTGGAAGATTTTCAGAATCCCTTGTCCTTGGACAAGATTCAGAGGCGTATGTTTCCGCTTCGTTTTTAATCAGGAGAGTAAACTTATCTGTTTTATGTGCGTATAGTAGACCATCACTCTTTTGAACTGAGAGTTTCAAAAAATGTTCTATAATAGTATATTGGAATATACGCTGTGCTCCGATATTATAACTCGGAGAAAATAAATCTATTAACACATAAGGAGAAGGGATTCAGAATATATCGTTCTTGTAAAACGTAACTGGCTCCTCATTCACATGAAGCAATTTGTGCTATAGACAGGAGATTTGAAACTCATTCTGTATTTCAAAGGATTCCAGATGATTGATACCGTTCCTCGTAAGCGGCTTCCAATACAACCGAGCGCCTGTGGAGCATCGTTTCCGTGGTGTGACTGGATTTTAGATTTCCTGTCAGGAAGATCAGAGTTCGTAGTTGTTTATTAAAGGCGAAGTGATGTCACGGACTGTCCGAGTTGTTATAAACGATTTAGGAAACAAACTGAGTAGCTCTCTTACATTCTTTTCAGATGATACTGTAGTTTACCTTCTAGTAAAATCCTCAAAAGATAAAAAAAAATTGCTAAATTATTTGGGCAAGATGTCTACACGGTATTAAAAGTGGCAGTTGACTCTAAACCTTAAAAAGTGTGATACTTGTAAGGATACCGCGATCTATATCGTTACCAGTGCTGGCGCATGTTGGCGAGCCTTAGCTTCTAGAACTTTCAGCACTCACCCGCCACACGGCACCATCGTGTCGCGACGGCAGTAGGAGCCAGTACGAGCGAGCGAGAGTAGTAGTTAGGCAGATCTCATTCGGTCGAGCGAGCAATTAATGAAAGGGTCGTGAACCTGAAGTAAGCGAAGTTGAATAACGAAATTTTCAGTATTGCGTCACCGGAAATAATTCGTTGGAATATAAATGCGGAATCGTCCGTTCTGTAGTACGTGAACTTTAAAAGTTGTCAGTTTCATCAGATAAATGAGTGTGAAACAGCTGGGACTGACTTCCAATGTTTGGAGATGAATAAGTGAAGTTAAAGGACGTTATCTTTTATTTTAGAACTATCTGCCTGTATCTCACGATTAATTTTGTAATAAATAATTAGTTACACCAAGTACACTATGGCTACAGCTTAGATTTTCAGTGCGATCGTGGCTGATGTTGTCTCTCATCCTGTAGGTCGATAGCCAGTTATTAGCATCACAGCCCGACCTCTTAAAATTACGGGTTGAGAGCTTGTATGTTCTCCAGATGAGTCCTACATTTCAGTTACACGATAAATAACACACATTTAAAGTTTGTAGAGTCATCTAAAAAACGTAGGGTTACATTTACTAACGATTTATATTGTAATCATTAAATAGAAAATGTAGTGGGGAGGGTGAACGAAAGATTGTATTTTTTTATTGGCAGAGTACTTAAAAGATTCAGCAAATAAACTAAACTGCCTACCCGCAATGCGCATGTCCGTTCTGCTCTGGTGTATCGCAGCGCTATATGGGATGCTCTATGTATAGTATTGACGGGAGATGCAGAAAAAGTTCAAAGAAGGCTGCTGGTTTTGTATTATCGAGAAATAGCGAAGAGAATCTAATGGACATGATACACGAATCGAGCCAGCAATCTTTTTCGTTGCGGTGGGATCTTCATGAAATTTCAATCATCAATATATCCAACAATTCCTCGGATTCCAAAATAATTTCGTTTTCGTCCACACACATAGGGATAAACTACCATACCAAAAAAAAAGAGAACTCAGAACTCATAGGGGTATATTCAGGTAGACATTTTTTTCGTGTGCTACTCAAGAGTGAAACTGTCGAGACATAGTCTGGAAATGATTCTATGAAAAGTTCTCCAAACGTTTAAAGAACCACTCGTGAAAAAATTACGAAGAATCAGAAAGAAGTATTTCTGCTGTATGGAAAAGAACACTACATGCCGATAACAAAAACCTATGGTTTATGGACATTTCCTCTTCCGTTTCTTCATTTTGAACGTGATGTTGTACGGATGTCACGCATCTCTGTCATTTTAAAAAGCGCCAGAATACGTGAAGTATTCCCTTCTCCTTAATTTTTTCAGCTTGTTCTAGAAGGCTTTGACTACCAGAACATTAGTCAGGCATATATAGAAGGTTGTGACTTAGCTGCAACCAAAGTTCGTATGGTGTTTTTGTTTACTTTTTGCTTTTGAAATTTGAAACATATGCTCTTCGCAGTTGCTACTGTGTTGTTCTATTTCATTGTATGTGTTTTCTGTGTCAGAAGTGCTGAGAATAAAGAAATGTAACTCCAAACGGAGATTTGGAGGCAACCAGTTCAAAGAAACATCGAATAACACGCATCATTTGGTTCAACAATTGCTAAGGAAAATTGGTGTATAGGCATACAATACACTCAAAAGCACACCTTGCTGCTGTGGAGGAAATTAAGCCTAAAGGAAAGGATCTTGGATCTGGCGAATACAAATCTTGTTAGGAGATATCTCCATGGTCTCTAACAGAATCCCATCGAAATCTTTTAACAGTTGAATAGGGGAACAAATGCCGAAAAGTGTGTTAGTTGGGCTGACAGTGTTTAAGTTCGAACTTGTATTGATGGTACAATTTCTACGATTCATGTTTTGAAAAGACACAGCCTGGAAGGATTTTGGTTTCAGATCTGTTGTTGATCAGCTGTGAGAAATCGAAGCGGAGCGAGCTGCAAAAGCTGCTAGCAAGGAGGCCAGGATAAATAAAAGAATGAAAAGAAACAATAGAGAGCGTAAAGAAAAAGGGGATCAACAGGAGTATACAACTTGAATGCTCTAAAACTGCATATTGGCAAGCTGAGGTACACTTTCCTCCTCAATGACTGAAGTTAAGTGCACCAAAATTGGAGCACATAATTAGAATTATCTTCAGCACCTTCCTTGCCTACTATCTTCACAAAATTCTATAATACGGCGATAATTTTTTATATAAACTATTAAATACATTTTCTTAGTGAACTACATTTTGTATATTTTACACAGATCAACATCAGAGGACGAAATTGGAAGAGTAACATACTTTTCTGAATGTTATCTATAGCCTGACTGTTTTTCTAAGCTTTCATTTAGTGGTACCAAGGAAAATGTTAACTCAGTTTAGCTTTTTATAAACAATGTTGTCAACGTCGCAATATAAAACATATCTGATTTTCTCAGAAGTTATTTGAATCATAACCCTATTTGTCTGTGCAAATTCTGCACTACCTCTGCTTTACACAACAGTAATACTGAGAGCGAAGAGAGAATGCTAAAAGGGCAACCCACTCAGGGACGGGTCCTCTTAAAAGTGAGTTACAAGTGTGCCGTTCCCGACTGCATAACTTTATTAGTAATGGATTTACTCATGCGGCTGCCGTGGAATAGTATTAGGCCTTTGAGCCTCCTCATACACGCATCGCCTTGCAACAGCCTCGCATCCGGAGCAAATCATTCGAAGCCACCATCAGTTTACCTGCCACACTCCTGACAGCCGCAGCTTACTTCGTGCGCGGTACACCCTACCAATAGCAGAGCCTCAGGTGTTGTCCGCTCTAGTGTGACAGCTACATTACGCTACCATCTCACAACTGTGGCCGCCTGCGTACGGACTCGCACCGCTCAACGCCCTCTGTCTAACCCCCTATGTCATCAACAAGAGCTGGGTAGTGTCCACCAGCTCCTTCGCCAATAGTGGAGCAGTTGTACCCCGTACTGGCGTCACTTTGGTGACGCGGAGGTATTTTCACAATGCACGCTTCAGAAAACGAAGAATAGGAATGTTACGGTGTTAACTAATCTCGTACTAAAAACGTTCTTCCACGGCATATAATCCTTTAACAAAGCACCCACACTTTTTCAGACAGGAAGGCTATATATCGACGTTATTACATTTATAAAAAGGTTAACAAGCATACAAGAACAAACAGGCCACTGACTGCACTAAGGTGCCTTACAAGGTGAATAGAATTGCGTAAACCCAAATAACGACGGTCAGATTGTAATGTGACCCATCGGTAACAACTACTTCATGCGTTAGTAAAAGGACGTTTGTATATTTTATTTAACTTCTGTTGAATTTCGCAGTTAATTACTCTTATCACCAAACATGTGAATTAAATGGAGAATAGAAAGTTTGGAAAATAAAGAGAACATTAAATAAGTTCCACAAGTGCAGTTAATCATTTCGAGACGTCAAGCATCTCTGTGATTAATGGCGAATTATTATCATGCTTGAATCGTAACTGTGTTCCATATTTAGTCAGAAACAGCACAAAAACAGGTCATACGAGAGAATTTTGTTAGCATACACAAGGGATACTCGGAAAGCAAGTTCCGATCCGTCAAGAAATGGAAACTACTGGGAAAACCTCATAAAGCTTTGCACATATGTGTTCGACAGTGTCTCTAGTATGCCTGTCGGTTGCATCACTTCGCTCTTTTCAGTTCTGAGCGCATGGTGAGCTCATAAACACGAGCAGACAATAGTGTCTCCCGCCAAGTATGAGGTTGTGATGAGAGATTTCGCCTGATGTTATGCAGCCCACATTAAAGAACCGTCATACGGTTCCTACCTTGTGACAATTGTCAGTCGCAATCTGCGGGGGCAATGAAAATGTTCCAGCAGCGTTTACGATGGGAAGTGTTTGATCACCCGCACTACAGCCGGTAATTGGCTTCCTCTGTGTTTCATCTCAGCTCGCATTTACTACTCACTATGGAGACAATATTTTCACACAGACAACGAGCTACAGATGAGCATAGAGAATTAGCGGGAAGTACAAGCGGCTGCCTTCTGTGATGAGGGTATTGGAAATTTGATACAATGCTACGACAAATGTCTAAGTCGGAGTCGTGACAGTGTAGAGTAGTGGCTGGAAGCTGTAGCTAACTGTTGCAGACAAATTATTTCTGATTATCACAGTGGTTTCCGTCTCGCGATCAATCGGAACTTACTTTCAGAATAGCCCTGGTATTCCCCTCAAAGGCCAGTAATGTCTTTTCACAAGTAGCCCATTTTGCAGTCATTAATAGAAGAGCATTTGTGTTTTTACACACAGCTTTCTCTCATTGTGATATTATCGCTACATACAGGGTGATTGAGCTACAACGCTGTCGTTTAGTTCAACCCGAATGTTATATCCCACCTTCATAAACCATGGTTCAAATGGCTCTGAGCACTATGGGACTTAACATCTGAGGTCGTCAGTCCCCTAGAACTGAGAACTACTTAAACCTAACTAAGCTAAGGACATCACACACATCCATGCCCGAGGCAGGATTCCAACCTGCGACCGTAGCGGTCGCGCGGTTCCAGACTGAAGTGCCTTGAACCGATCGGCCACACCGGCCGGCGGGCAAGATTTTCGCGTGAATTATTAATCCTACAGAAAAAAATGGACAAGACCTTCCTTGTAGGAAGTTTGATGTGGTTAAATTTTGTATTCAGATACATTTTCGCTGCTGGCCAATAGTTTCGAGTTATTCAAGGAAAACGAACAAAATTGACCAGACACAACACAAGCCACACACTCATCCCTCACCGTCAGTATTTCTAGTAAGCTGTTCGTGACACTCCCTCGTACCACTGTAAAAAATTTTCGGCTGCACTAACTGATCTCGATATTCGATCTTTTTTCGTCTCCACTGACTGGCCTCATTACGCTGCCGGCTTAGTCGAACAAATACAAGTTGTGAAACTGACGTTTTTGTAAACTTTCCCTAACAGTTTTCTATTCTCAGCGGCATAAAATAAACAATCACAACGCTATACTCGTCAGTCCTTATGACTACAAGACTACTGAGCTTGTAAGGGTTGTGTTTTGATCGACTTGTTACGTAATTAGTTTAAAGGAAAGTTTTTTAAAAAAAATCGTTTCTCTTTCATTACCTTTACACTGGCGTTTACGTTAGTAATATCACCAAAATAGCCGATTATACTGATGGCATAATATTCCAATCAACAGACATAAAAACCTTCCTGGCAGATTAAAACTGTGTGCCCGACTTCGCAGAAGAGCTTCTGTAAAGTTTGGAAGGTAGGGGACGAGATACTGGCAGAAGTACAGCTGTGAGTACCGGGCGCGAGTCGTGCTTCGGTAGCTCAGATGGTAGAGCACTTGCCCGCGAAAGGCAAAGGTCCCGAGTTCGAGTCTCGGTCGGGCACACAGTTTTAATCTGCCAGGAAGTTTCATATCAGCGCACACTCCGCTGCAGAGTGAAAATCTCATTCTGGAGACATAAAAAAGGTCGAAAATCGGCAATAGTTCGTGTACTCGGAAATTTCTGTGGATTGGTAGGAGGGAGTACCGTGTGCAACATACTAGAAACCCTGACTGGTAAGGCGTGAGTGTGGGGGTGGTGAACCGTTTGAAGGTCACTTTTGTAAGTTTTTCTTGACTTACACTAAAACCGTGACCTCCAGCGAGGATTTATCCAGTTAAGAGTTTTTATGTATTAAATTTCCTACAAAAAAGGTCTTTTTTTTATTTTTTTCTGTAGGACTAGTAGTTCGCGCGTAGCGAACGAGAGATTATGAAAATATCGCGCGTGGTTTTTGGAGAACAGATATAATATTGCGGGTTGCACAACATTGGTAGGAGCAGGTGAATCACCTTGTACGATAGACTCACTGAAACCAGACCACACTACCCCGTGCAATGAAATTCTGTCTCGTCACAAGTTCAGTTATTTTCCACTGATTAAGAATCGATCATTTCAATTGCAACTCAACAATTCTTGTCGCATGGGATAACCTCATAGCTAAGACTCCAGTCATTGACACTTTAGATGTACAGTGACACACCGCTTGCTGCCGTTTAATGTTAGTCAGCCATCAGCTACACTGCTTGCGGGTAGGTGGGTTCCGGTGATGGATGAACTTGTTAAATCTTTAAACACGCTTAAATCTGGTGTTGCTAATCCGCCTCCGCTTTATTGTACAAGGCACGTTAATCAGAGTTCCGTGTACCGATGCTCAGGCTAACGAGAAAATCTTACGTACATTACACGTACACATAGGCGTCCGCGTTCGTGCGAACACACAATGACGCACGCAGCTGCACTCTACTGGCCAGCAGTCTTTGATTAATGAGTCGATGTTTCTCGTCGAATTCCAACAATGACAACTCTGAGGCAGATTTCGAGACGCTGCGTCACGGAGCGACGTCTCTCTAATTATTGTCTCATTATGCTCTCACACATATCGCCCACACTAAGTAACACGATAAAAAAATTAGTATTCTAATGATATGTGTTTTCTGTTGAAGACAACCCAGTAAACAATCCTTTATTTCAATCGATGGAAATCACAGATACGAATTTTAAGTCCAGAAGACACGACATAGCACATACAGTATTTCCTCATCCCCACCCCCTCACGGCTACTCACTTGCAGTTCCTCCGGAAAGTAGAGACAATTGATTCAGTGTTTTGCTGACAAAGTTGTTGATGAGATAGACTCAGTGCGCAGAAAGGCGGTTAGGTAATTGGTATATTTCAATTACTCCCACTGCAAGTACTCATAAATCATTTCTGTTATTTGTAGAACAAATTCTGCACTATGAACCCTGCCCTATTTGAAACTATAAAACTCTTATTTGAAGAAGCCGAACAGTCCTTATAAAGCTGCTTTATTTCTGAAGATCACTTAGTCATAAGGCTGCTACTGTATATTGTTCGTTCCATACCGCCTACAGTGTTAAAATTTCTCTACTAATGATGTCTTCTGTATTAGATTCATCAATGTAGAGATTAAGCAAAATTAGTGAAGTAAACAGGGTCATCTGAAGAATGGGATACAACCTGTAGGCTCTGGCCAATGACAACATATTTAAAAAAAATGGTTCAAATGGCTCTGAAGACTATGCGACTTAACTTCAGAGGTCATCAGTCGCCTAGAACTGAGAACTACTTAAACCTAACTAACCTAAGAACATCACACACATCCATGCCCGAGACAGGATTCGAACCTGCGACCGGAGCGGTCGCTCGGCTCCATATGGTAGCACCGAAAACCGCACGGCCACTCCTGCCGGCTCTCATATTTTAGTCATAAAGATTAATTTGTTTATTTTCGAGCTGTAGATAATATATAGGTTCTTCTATGTGGCGAAGCTTCATAAACGTAGACAGAAATAAACAGATGTGTTGTTAAGAGAAAATATTGTGTATGCTTTTTATCGCAGTTGGTAATTTTAAAACATTTGTTTATAGATATTGAATTATACCTTTGTCTGACAGTGAGTCACTCCAATTGCTGTTCCCTCTGCAGTTGATTCATGCCTTTTACTATGTAGAATAGCTGAAGAATAAAATACTAGTATTAGCCAAAACAAAAAAATAAAAAAAATAAAAGCGATGTACGTAACACTGGCATCCTGTATCTCAGTGATCTACGGAGGTTGTATCCCATTGCTCGGGTGACCTATAAAGGTAAACTGAAGTGTAAGATACAAATTTTACGTTTGTCGCATTTTCGCCGTCGCTGGTGCTAGTATCTTATGCCTCAGTTGATATTAGTACTAGCGAAGGCGAGAAAACCGACATACGTAAAATATATATGTATGTCAGCTGACATACTTGATGTGTCGCGTTTTTTGCTTTCGCTGGGACTGAACCATCGAATACTAGGCTTTTCTGCTGTGAAAAACGTGATATACGTAACATTAAATTCGACATACGGACGTACCTGACATATGTCCACGATCTGTTTTCTCTGTACTACAGTTGTTTGTTTCTCAGCATTCGTCTATGCTTTTAAATCTTTGCAATGCATCATCTGTGGTAACCTGTGACGTCAAAGATCAAAGACTGCGGGTTGCATCTCCTTCTTTAGTATTTCCCTTAAACAACGATGCTGAGCTATCAACTGATCACAGTAAGCAGTTATATCGTCGTATACGGTACCATCGTCAAAAGAACAGTAAAACATAAATTTCAAATTCAGAATAAGTTGAAAATACTGAGAAAAGAACATTCAGTGTAAATGGGATCCGTCAGGTCCATTTCCTTAGTTTGTCTCACTTACCTTTGTTTCTGGGTTTTCAATGTCGTGTAGTCGAGTTGCCTTAAGATGACCCTTGACAGCTTTCAACCGCAAAGCGCTAACTGCTGCAGGCAGAAACGACAGCCGTCTACAGAACTCCGGCAACACTGAGGCGTTGCCATAAAAACTTTCACAAAATTGCCGTACGTGATTTGTTATGGTAGACTCGCAGAGCAGCTGCGCTGGCCCACTAAAACATTCAGGGAACTTCTTACACGAATTTGGCTGGGTTCCAGAGAGGGCGAACGCTGGACAGACGATTTCCGGCCACTTTTGTTTTATGGTGAGATTTCAGGCTTAGAATGTTAGGAGAAAATTTAATGTATTCGCTTTTGGTACGATTCCACATGTGTGCGAATGTTTATGATGTCTACATGCATAGTACTTTGTTTATAGATAGTTTGGCTACCAAGTGGACTGGTAAGAAAAAGATATTATTCACCGATATTTCATCAGTTTATTTCAGCCTCAACGCTTTAGATGAATGAAAGGCCCCTCTCTGGGCTTAACGCGGTTTCGTAATTCTAAATTTAACGATCATTATAACTGGGTCTTTTCAGACACGTTTTCGTTTGATAAGATTGTGGTCTCCTGTTTTCGTAGTTTTTCATGAGTGTTAACAACTTCAGTGTTTTTATAGAATGAGGGAGATTTTTCCATTAGGATGTGGGTTTTGTGACTAAATAGTCGTGGTTGTACTTCTCTTGTCGGCTAAGACAACCTAATGTTTAGTTGTTTATGTTAGGTGCCTATTTGTATTCACCACCGTATTTTCTTCGTAAAATGAATACATATTTATATAGCTAAGCTTTGTCGCTTCCCAATTTACGACTGAACTTCGTAATTGTTTTCTGTGGACTCTTGTATTCGTCTAGTCATGTCGGTTGCTATAGTTTTCAGTATTAAGTTAGTGTGTTCGTCTTGCATCGAATATAATAGTACCCCTTTTTTTCAGGAACAGGTAGACGTATCAACTTGTAATTTGCGTCATATACTGAGGTTTACGGTTCCTAGGCGGCGCAAAACATTTCAGCTTCTAAGTCAATTCAGTCAAAAGATATTGCCATTTATGTGACATTCGCTTATCAAAACGATTATTGTACTGCCCGTTACCTATAATGATGAAATTTGGCAAGCAGCAAGGTTTTATAGTATGAGTAACGGAAAGAAATTCGAAAATTGTTAATTTCTAACTATGGTACGTGAAGAAATATTTCCTTTTCATTTGTTATCCGACTTCCTGTCTGTCCGTCTGTTAAGAACCGTTGTTATCAGGAATTACAATAACAAATTTAAACTTATACAAAAATTTAAACTTAAAACATTATCGAAAGTCTTGGAATTCCCGGCCCGCATCTCGTGGTCGTGCGGTAGCGTTCTCGCTTCCCACGCCCGGGTTCCCGGGTTCGATTCCCGGCGGGGTCAGGGATTTTCTCTGCCTCGTGATGGCTGGGTGTTGTGTGCTGTCCTTAGGTTAGTTAGGTTTAAGTAGTTCTAAGTTCTAGGGGGCTTATGACCACAGCAGTTGAGTCCCATAGTGCTCAGAGCCATTTGAATCATTTTTTTTGGAATTCCCGGGATTGATATCTTGCCAGTATTGACAACGATTATATGCAAAAATCGCTGGGAATCTCTGTTTCCGGAATAGACGAATTGACTAAATACGTAACTAAGTTTTATGGAACCCCCAGAGAACCTTTCCTTTGGGCACTTTGCCAAATTTTTAATAATATTATCTATAATAGAGGTGTACCCGCATGTTCACTATCTACATGATCTCCACCATTTTTTTGGACGAAAAGGTTGTTCTCCCGTCTTCAGTCTTCTGACTGGATTGATGTGCCCCACCACAAATAGCGTGTCACTTCAAACGCTCCTTCTCATTGCAGATCTTGCACTGAACGACCTCAATTACTGGTTGGATATATTACAGTTTCTGGCTTCCTGAACAGTTTTTACCATCTCCATCTCAATTTACAACCTTAGAAGTTGTTTCCTGATGTCCTAATACATATCCTATCATCCAGTCCCTTCTTCTTGTCGGTGGTTTCCACATATTCTTTTCTTCGCCGATTCAGCGGAGAACCTCCTCATTACTTATTATCTTAGTTCACACTATTTTCGATATTCTTCTGTAGCACCACATCTCAAACGCTTCGATTATCTTCTATCCCAGTTACAACGTTATGTTTAATATTCGTGGTATGATCAAACCCCTTTATCATTAGACTGTTTTATGAATTCCGACTGCCTCTCCCGTAGGACTGATTTCGTTATAGTACCAGATACACTGAAGCGCCAAAGACACCGGTATAGGCATGCGTATTCAAATACAGAAATATGAAAACAGGCAGAGTACGGCACTGCGGTTGGCAACGCCTATGTAAGACAACAAGTGTCTGGTGCAGTTGTTAGATTGGTTACTGCTGCTACAATGGCAGGTTTCCAAGATTGAAGTGAGTTTGAACGTGATGTTATAGTCGGTGCACGAGCAATGGGACAAAGCGTTTCCGAGTCTGCGATGAAGTGGGGATTTTCCCATTCGACCATTTCACGACTGCACCGTGAATATCAGAAATCCGATAAAACATCAAATCTCCGACACCGCTGCAGACCAACGACGGCTGAAGAGAATCGTTCAACGTGACAGAAGTGCAACCCTTCCGGAAATTGCGACAGATTTCAACGCTAGGCCATCTACAGGTGTCAGCGTGCGAATCACTCCACTAAACATCATCGGTAAGAGCTCTCAGAGACGAAGGTCCACTAGTGTGCTCTTGATGAATTCACGAAGCGAAGATTTACTGATTGACGACTCCATAGAATGCTGTGTGCACAAGGACCATATGATAAAATTTGAAGGAAGGTCAGCATTGGCCGTAAAATTGATGATTTATTAACAGCAAAATCGATTTTCGATCACGTAATGGTCATCTTCAGTGCTTTAGCATACAAATTAAATCTCGTAGGCACTACGTCTAGTTATTAGCAGTAACAGAAGCTATGAAACGATCACAATCATTGTGATTTAGTTATTGTGATCGTTTCATAGCTTCTGTTATAGATAACAACTAGACACCAGTCCCTCCGAGCTTTAATTTTTAAGCTAAGGCACTGAATGATCGTTATGTGATCGAAAATCGTTTTTTCTGTTAATAAATCATCAAAACTATGGCCAATGCTGACCTTCCTTCTAATTTTACAAAGCTTTACGCCTCACCTGGGCCCGTCAACACCTACGTTGGACTGTCGATGACTAGAAACATGTTGCCTGGTAGTGCAAGTCTCCTTTCAAATTGTATCGAGCGGATGGACGTGTAAGGGTATGGAGACTATATAATGAATCCATGTCAGCATGGGACTGTTCAAGCTGGTGGAGGGTCTGTAATGGTGTGGTGTGTGTGCGGTTGGAGTGCTATGGAGCCCCTGATACGTCTAGATACGCTACAGGTGACATCCAGTTATGTCCATTGTGCATTCCGAAGGACTTGGGCAATTCCCGGAGGACAATGCGACACCCCCAAACGTTCAGAATTGCTACTGAGTGGCCCCAGGAACACTCATCTGAGTTTAAACACTTCCGCTGCTCACCAAACTCCCCAGACATGAACATTATTGAGCGTATCTGGGATGTCTTCCGACTTGCTGTTGAGAAGACATCTCCAACCCCACAGCCTTATTGACAGCCTTGTAGGATTTATGGTGTTAGTTCCATCATCACTACTTCATACAATAGTCGAGTCCATGCCACGTCGTGTTGAGGCACATCTCCGTTCTCGCGGGAGTCCTACACGGTATTAGGTAGGTGTACTAGCTCACGGTTGCTACAAGTTTACCCAAATGAAGTTCCCTGATATTTCCCTGATTTCCTGACAAGTTTTAGCGTTTTCCTTGGTCAAATTTTGAGACCTCAAGGTAAGTAAAGATATGTTGACCTAAAGATGTAAGGACTTCTGTATTTCTAGACATGTTACTAAATGCATTTTATAGCTGCACTACACTTTGTGCTACATATTTACAATATTCTGGTAACATCATTGTCTGAATTTACTCATGTACAAGTCACTTAAATAACCACATGATATAATCGCACAACGTTAAAAAATGCAGGGGATCCCACAGCTTGATTAACTTCTAAAGATACTTTAACGGTTTTCTAAGGTATTTTTCTATAAGGTGCTGTAGCTGTCTCGTGATTTTTTGTGCCACTATGACTTACTACAGGATGAGTCAATAACTACTGCCACCTAGTATAACTCCTAAAGTATGATAGCAGCTGAGGAATTTGTGGGACAAATGTAGGATGGGACAACGGGGGCCGTAATACGACGTTGGTTTTTTGTTACTAGGTGTGGTCGCGTCAGAGATATGTAGGTCGATCTTGTTTTTTTTTTTTTAAATGTATTGCTATAGTTTGGTATTTATTTTCTGATAGCGGTTATGGAGACGAATCAAATGACGTTTAACAGTAAGGTCTTTGAAGGTCAACGTATATCACAAAGGTGACATGAACGTCAATTTACATCAGGTGTCCAAAGTGATGACCATTGATATCAATGCAGTACTGCAATCTTCGTATCATGGATTGAGTGGCATTCCTTATCACATCGGCACTTATCGAAGCACATGCTCTGACCATTCTCTCTCGTATATCGTGCAATTAGTAATTATTTCCTGAATACGGCGTATCCATCTAACTTGCCATTGATAAGTTAACACCTTTCGACGGTTTCGCAATACAACAGTAATAGGACCAGTAAGGCAAGTATCGTCGAATCAAGCGATTGTGGAAGATGTATTCCTTCGAAGAAGAAGTCGAAATCAGTGAGATCTAGAGACTTATACGCTCAATGTACTCACCCAACAAGTCGTCCATTTAAATAAGCGTATGGTAAATTGAGAACAACTGGATCTTTAACGCATCGGAAACATATCCGGCAAAGCAAAGTTACTAACGAGAAAACGGAAATTGTTACTTTTGTGGCTGTGGTTAGAGCTCATTTTGTTAGTTCACGTGAAATCGCAATGGAATCTGGCATGAGCCAGAGTAGTGTTGTTCGTGTTCTGCACGGCCATGAATATCATTCTTACCAAATCAGTCTCCACCGAGCATTAACTGGTACGGATTGTACGTGTTACATTGAATTCTGCCGATGGGCTCAACTTCAGATTCAGAGGGATGACACATTTATTAATTTGAGTTTATTTACTGACGAGGCTACATTCACGAACCATGGAAATATTAATCTGCATAACATGCATTATTGGGCAATTAAAAATCCATGTAGGCTGCTGCAATTTGCACACCAAAAACCGTATAATGTGGGATTCTGGAGGACAGAAGTATAGGCGTCTATTTCATCGAACGAAATCATGGTAGTAGGAAGAACACCACATTCGTGCAAGAAACATTATGTCTGTTACTGCAAGAAATACCTATAGCAGCAAGGGATAGAATGTGGTATCAACACGATGGGTGTCCGGGAAATTTTTCGCTGACGGCTAGAAATGAGTTGCACAGACAATTCCCAATTCGTTGGATAGGACGTGGAGGAGATGTGTCGTAGCCGGTAAGTTCGCCAGACTTGACGCATCTGGATTGTTTCTTGTGTGGATTCGTAAAAGACATTGTGTATAAAGACGTTCCAACTACACCTGAAGGTATGCGAGAGAGAACTGTCACAGCATTTGCATCAATAGGTGCCTATGTGATAAGAAATACCACTCAATCCATTATAAGAAGATTGCAGCACTGCACTCATACCAATCACTTTGAACACCTTCTGTAAATTGACGTTCATGCCACCTTTGTGACCTTCGTTGACCTTCAATGACCTTACTGTTACACACCATTGGATTCGTCTCGATAGCCGCTATCAGAAAATAAGTATCAAACTATAGCATCCCATTTAAAGAAACACAAAGTTGACCTTCATATCTCTGAAGCGGCCACACCTAGGAACAAAAAACCAACGTCATATTATGACCCCCGTTGTCCCAAGCAACTCTTATCCCACAGACTTTTCAGCTCCTATCATACTTTTGGAGTTATTCTTGGTGGCAGCAGTTAGTGACTCACCCTGTATGTCGGCATAAGGTGCCATTAAAGTACTATGACAAAATTTGTAACACGCTATTGTGTCACTGTCAAAAATTATGTCTAAGCAGTTTGCAAACTTACAGTCACCAGCCATTCAGCACTACCTTTCAGGGCATACTGTGCCTTTAATTTAGCGATGTTTAGCGTTAAAATATATCCAGTGACGTAAAAAAACGCCACATTAACACCAGCACTGTAGGTAAATACAATGCATGCAGCTGCTGATTTATTCATACTAGAATATATAAAAATACAGGAACGAAGACAGAATACCGTGGATCATAAATGTATAAATGTTTAGGTGGTATAAATTCGAGAGCTAGTAGACCTTAGCAAATTAAATAGTGCTATTTCGGTGTGTTTAATGGATCAAGTGATCTTTAAAAGTAATTTTACCGTAAAACCACCCTAATGTGTTTAAAGATCTACCATAGTTCCCACTAGCCATTAGACAGGTATTCACAGCCATCAGATTTAGTGGGAACACCACTAACTTGGTAACAGTGGCAGAGTGACAAGCCTGAAACGTAAGTCCAAACAAAGTAAAAAACTGAGTGATATGAGTACACATTCTCAAAAATGCGAAGTAAACAGGAAAAATTACAGTCTATAACACGTCGTGTGCGACTTCCTGATTTCTACAAACTCCGAGGAGTAGATCAATTAAAATGACCAATAAGCAATGGACCTTCCACAGTTGGCCAGATACTAAAATGGGTTTTCAAATCAACTTCATAGATTTGATGATCATTTGTTAAAAACCTGGAGAAATAATGGAATAACCGGGAGCAGGAGAAAAAGCTGAAAATCAGGAATCTACCGCTTAAATCAGGAGGGTTGGCAGGTTAGTGCTATCAGGGTAAGAACAGTGGTTTTCAATAGATGGACATGTCTGCTTTCAGAATGCACGATCGATGAATAAGGGATTAAATAAATCAACCACATCGTTTAAAGAGAAAGCACGAAGAACAGAAAGATTTGGAAAGTACGGCGGCAAGGCGTACCTTGCTGATCTCCGCTCTACACTGAAAAACTAGGGGCAAGCTTCCATAATGAACGCCAAACCTTGACATTAGAAAGGGATAGGTTACATTAAGCTACCAACAGTATGTCGAAAATGCCAAAGTTTGTCGGTCACTTGTAAGTGCCGCTCTATTGGCTAGGTTTCCCACTTCGTCCTCCCTCGGGCATGGATATGTGTGTTTGTCCTTAGGATAATTTAGGTTAAGTAGTGTGTAAGCTTAGGGACTGATGACCTTAGCAGTTAAGTCCCATAAGATTTCACACATATTTGAACTTTTTTTTTTTAAGATAAAATCCCATAAAGGCGAGCGATATGTTGTTCAGCCTTTAAGAGTCTATGCCTCACTTAACAGTTTGAGCACTTCGTTTACCAAGGACTGACTAAAAAGATGAATCTCCGCTGTCTTCTTGGCCGCCGTGACTGCCTTACAGTGATTAGATCCTTCCCCATGGCGGATTACGGCCGTCTTCCCCAGGTTGCTGAGAGCGAATGACTTGCTTCAAACTGTGCAATATGTCTGGACTTCTGACGTCTTGTGGGCCATGATGCCCTTAATCCTCCAGTCATTCAGCCATTCTTAATTGAATTTCACATTTCTTGGTTTCACCGTGATGTACTACTAGATCACTGCAACAGTTGCCACATGACTGAGGGTGCAAAGTTGTTTGTTGAAAACACTCCTGCAACAATCAAAGGCTGGTGAAGGTTAGATGCCACACAAAAAATGGATTTTCTTGACGAGTCAGGATGTTTCCAGCGGATTCTTTGATACCTGCAGCCTCTGCCTCTGCGTTTGTGGAGGGCCAACCTTGAGACCGTACCTGCAGAATGCGAGAATGAAATACGCATAGCACCCCTCATGCCTCATAAACGGTCGGAGTTATTCAAACGAGATGTTGGCAAATGATAGCACAGAAATATCCGAGTATTTTTCTACATAATAATGCGGAACTTTCTTATCTACTGCATAATATGAGTAACTGTAGTCTTATGTAACGGAATGAATTAATTTTTTTAAGTTTTGAATAGCTTCTGAAATGAGACTTAGTGTGGCTTTGCACCAAGATAAGTTAAGAAATTAAACGTTTGTTTTTACACCGAAAATGTGATTTTTCATAAGATTTAGACCACGATTCTGTCACAAATGTACCGGCATGTGTGTTAGGATGTTAGCGAGGTGACACTGTGCAAACTCTGCTTTGTTTTGTGAAAAGAAATAAATCTTAACAAGAAGCAAGAGAAATTAAGCTGTTACTCAAAATCTGCCACTTCTGAGTGAGTGGCTTTTAAGTTAGAGCAAGTTTTAGTTGCTACAACTTGATGAAGAGGCTGGACCCATGACCATATCGAAAAACGTACAATGGTACCGTAAAATACCTTATTTTGGAAAACTGGTTGTAAAACATAGGGCGTAGAAAGAGATGGTTGAAAAAGTTCTAGATAGAATTCGAACTGCGGACCACAGTGTTATAATAAAAACTAAGCAACAAAATCAGAAATAAAGTTTCAGAAAAAAACATTCTTCGTTTGTGTGACCATATTGTCCATAGCTGCTTTATAATAATTAAAGGCATTTTAAATCCATCTTTACAGCTACGGAGCAAGAAACAATAGTGCCAAACGGGGAAATATCTAATAAAGACTTGCAAGCAAATTGCGTTTCATGATGTAAGCCAAATTTACTAAGATCAATATCTTTTGTAAAACACGTTTTTAGATGGAAAAAGCGAGGCGGATGGTGTATGTGTTTCGTTAAGCTCACAGATGCTCCTTGTTTCAATAAAACAAAACACGTTTATTGACAAAAACATACATTTCCTTGGAGTCGCAAAACACTTTTAAAATACCTTCACTGATTTCAGAAATAACCTCTGAAAAAGTAGGTCTCTTGAAAGAAGTGTATCAGACAGGAATAAGTCGTATAAACTAATACTATAGGTGACCACCAATAAATCGTTGGTTCTATTATGTTTACTATTGCTGGTTATTACCTACTGTGTCATGTCTATTATTTTATACATATTGTATGATTTATGTTTCGAGAAATATATGAGTGCATAGAGTGGAAACCACGTGCGACTGCCGAAATTTTCTTCTTCTTATCATTCAAACTTTCTAACATATAAAACACTTTTGAAGTGTCAAAATGTAGTGGAATAAGGAAAATGTCTGTAAGACTCCACACTGTGCAGTGTACACTATGCGATCAAAAGTATCCGGACACCCCCAAAAACCTAACGTTTTTCATATTAGGTGCATTGTGCTGCAACCTACTGTCAGGTACTCCATATCACTGTGCTCAGTAGTCATTAGACATCATGAAAGAGCAGAATGGAGCGCTCCGCGGAACTCACGGGCTTCGAACGTGGTCAGCTGATTGGGTGTTAATTGTGTCATACGTCTGTACTCGAGATTTCCACGCTCCTAAACACACTAGGTTGGTTGGTTTGGGGGATTAAAGGGACCAGACTGCTACGGTCATCGGTCCTTAAAATCCCTAGGTCAACTGTTCCAATGTGATAGTACAGCGGAAACGTGAAGAGGCACGTACAGCACAAAAGTGTACAGGCCGACCTCGTCTGTTGACTGACAGACACCGCCGACAGTTGAAGAGAGTTGTAATGTTTAATAGGCAGACATCTATCCAGACCATCACACAGGAATTCCAAACTGTATCAGGATCCACTGCAAGTACTATGACGGTTAGGCAGAAGGTGATAAACCTTGGTTTTCATGGCCGAGCGGTTGTTCATAAGTCACACATCACGCCAGTAAATGCCAAACGGCACCATGCTAGGTGTAAGGAGCGTAAACATTGGACGATTAAACAGTGGCAAAACATTTGCGGAGCGACGAATCAAGGTACACAATGTGGCAATCCGATGGCAGGGTGTGGGTATAGCGAATGCCCGTTGAATGATATCTACCAGCGTGTGTAGTGCCAACAATACAATTCGGTGGCGGCGAACAGTGGAAAAACGTTGTGTGGAGTGACGAATCACGGTACACATTTTGGCGGTCCGATGGCAGGGTGTGGGTATGGGGAATGCCCGGTGAATGTCATCTGGCAGCATGTGTAGTGCTAACAGTAAAATTCGGAGACGGTGGTGTTACGGTGTGGCCGTGTTTTTCACGGAGCGGGCTTGCACCCTTTGTTGTTTTGCGTGGCACTATCACAGCACAGACCTACACTGATGTTTTAAGCAGCTTCTTGCTTCCCACTGTTGAAGACCTATTCGCGGATGGCGATTGCATCCTTCAACACGATTGAGCACGTGTTCATAATGCATGTCCTATGGCGGAGTGGCTACATGACAATAACATCATTGTAATGGACTGGCCTGCACAGCAGCCTGAATCCTATAGAACACTTTTGGGATGTTTTGGAATTCCGACTTCGTGCCAGGCCTCACTGACCAACATCGATACCTCTTCTCAGTGCAGTACTCCGTGAAGAATGGGCTGCCATTCCCCAAGAAACCTTCCAGCACCAGATTGAAAATATGCTTGCGAGGGTGGAAGCTGTCATCAAGACTAGGAGTGGGCCAACACGATACTGAATTCCAGCATTACTGATGGAGGGCGCCAAGAACTTGTAGGTCATTTTCAATTCCATTCTGAAACATGGTGATGGGTTACCGCTACGTCTGTTTACACAAAACAGCTTTACATTGATCACTTGTGAAATAATATTAGTTCACTTAATTTCAATTTAAAAAAAAATTGGTAGGAGTTGTTTGTCCTACTGTAATATTTATGCTGCTCGATTACTGTCCGATTTGGACAGACGAAGATCATAACACACAAAGGATGTCATTAAACACTAAAATTTCACCTGGTCGCGATTAAACAAACTCCCGGAAGTAAATCCATGTGTAAGTCAACGAAGTTAGTTTTGGACAGTCATTTAGAGCTTTTAACAAATGAAATTGCTGCTACTTGTGAAACAGGTTTTGTAAAGTGTCATCCAAATTATTTTATTAGCGAAACTCAATGAACACAGAAATCTTGAATGTAACAGCAAGTGGATACAAGAATAGTGGTAAAGAAAAATAAGGTACTGTGTCACTTGTTGGTGTGTGAAGAAACAAACGATTTCAGTTACTGTAAAGACGAATTTTTTATGTCACTCTTCTCGAATGGTTGTTAAGCCATGCCTTCATTTCCTGACAAAATGACCACGATGAAGTACGATGACTAAAAATTTGTGTTTGCAGTAACTGAAATCGTTTGTTTCTTTGCATACCAACACGTGACAAAGTGCCTTATTTTTCTTTACCACTATTCTTGTATCCACTTGCTGTTACATTCAAGATTTCTGTGATCATTGCGTTTCGTTAATAAAATAATTTGGTCTCATCTCAAATGAAAATAGACCTCTTCGATGACAGGTAATTAATCAAATTTCAGTGACGAAAAAAAATCTAAAAATTGGAACAAAGTAATTGTAAAGTCTACATGTAATTATTAAATTGCAGTCATTACAACGTGTCCACACAAGCAGTGTACCATTAAAAGCATATACTTCTTACGTCACATATATAAGTTATAACTAACGAAGTCATGGGGAATTATCAGGTACTTGTGGCTTTACCCATTGCATCTGTTCTGTTTTATGCCAACTCTATCTTATCTGTTCAATTCTTACTGCGTAAGATAGAATATGAAGACACGTTTAACGTGGTACATGCTCATAAACCCTGTATCATTCATTTTTTTGAGTTTGAACTTGTAATACGACGGTACAGTTCTCTTATTGAAGAAAAAATTTCACAAAATAAGGTACACAACCAAAATATCTAACAACTGACTTTGCTCAACACACCACCAAAGACTCTTAGCGATACTGAAGTTACCTGCTGTCTTCATGGTCTGACGACCAAAAAGCGATGTTACCAACTCGGAAAGACAGATATTAGCGTTGTCAGTTGCAACCTCATGCCGAATTCAACCTTAGCTTCCCCTACGTTCTCATAAATATCTTCCTCAAATTATGATCTAGTAAGTAAGGGTTAGGAACAACTTCCTCTATGACCGAAATAGGCGAAGTATTCCTTCGACGAAGAATGCTCTCTTTCTTTGTGCAAACCTGCCTCATATGGCCCTACTTCATTAAAAAAAGTCTATGTGATGATTATGCTCCGTACAGCAGGAGGGAATCACTATGGAAAAGTATGAAGAGCAGCTGACTGTGGTAATACATTTTACTGCTGATTTATTTCGTATCTGTTATGAAACGGTGTGTGTTAATTTATTTAATGGAACAGTAACAATTTGCCATCTAGACTGCTGTAAATAATACTACGATACCTTAAAATGAGCGGAGGATCGAATTCGGTAGTTGATACAAATTTATTTCATTAGCATCTCTTGGATTTTCATTTTTTTCCAAGTACCTTGATAAAATGTAGATACTTCATGCGTGGTGCCTTATTTTGCTTCCAAGCGGTAAGAATTCTTTCACGTCATCTACTGCTTGTTACTCAGTCTGGATGTAAAGTTCGTCGTTAATCTCACTTCTGCAGTACTCTATAAAAAGACTACTCTTACCGATTCGCTTGCAACCGCTGGAGCGGTCACAATTTAAAAAAACTGGAGCGCAGTTGTTCCTTTTTTTATCTGCTGCCCGCAGGTTCGCGGAAAGGATGAACAACAAATGGATTTGGAACGAGGAAAGGACGCCGCAACAGGATGACAAAAGGGTTCGGCGTGTGGAGCGGGGGGTCAGCAGAGCTGGCCAGGCGGAAAGCGGCGTTTGCCGTCGCGCTTTATTAAATCATTAATTGTGGACGTGGTCGGCAGTCGCGCTGGGCCGCGCGCGGCGTTGCAACAGTCGGCGAGCAGCGCTGCCAACATTACTGCGTAATAGCGATACCGGATCCCGGGGGGCGGAGATGTTAACGCACGCACAAATCACGAAGGTGCATTATTCATGAACTGCGCGGTTTCTTCCCCCTTACATGAATTACACATGGCTCAGCGCGCCGCTGCGCGCAATGGGCGGAAATCGACGGGTGTGCTTAATTTGAACTCACAATGCAAACCGCAGACCGTTACCGTACACTTGACAAAGGAGTAGTAAAGTTGTGAAACAGTCATTATGGACCTACAAAATTAATGTCAGATCTGACTAATGGAAACACACGTAACAGACTGATATTACCATTTACAGTGCTTGAAGCAGTAATGGTTCTCCTGGAGATTTTGTTTGTTAGAATCGTGTGGCTGGCACAAGCCATTCAATTTGAAGCCACTCCAGCGGCTTGAGCATCAGTTTCACCATTCATAAATCGTAAGAGGATCTCATTTGGTCTAACTAGGTTGAGTGGTCCTCATTTCGCTCTTACCACCACAGAAAAGTTCGAGATGATCACTGGAAATTGAACATGGGACTTCTATACCAACAGCTAGCAATCACACGGATAACCTTTCAGATACACAACCTCGATCTGCAGAGGCGTCCTGATAATATATATGTTGACATTAATACGCACATCACCGCTCACGTTGGCAACCATATTTCGAACTGTTTTGGGACGTTTGCTGAAGCAGAAGACACAATATACAGGCTGGTTTGTATAATGTATGTGGCTAGAGAAGCATAAGACTTGCGGAATAATATCACGCATAAGATCACGAATATAGCATGGGCACATACGTGACAGAACTATCACACTGTCAGCTTAACAACTCATGCAGTTAAATTGCTAATGATCTGGTAGATGACGATCAGGACAGATCACGTCACTCTGATAAAATCAAGATCAGTAATATGTACAAAATCATTAAGAGCATGCCTGTAGTGGATTCCACAAGTTTAACAACGACTCAAAGCAGGGGTTAGTCATGTCTACAATTCTCTTTAGTGCCCACTACGATATTTTGATATGTTTCTGTGATATACTTCTTTTGTCATCCTAACAAGGGAAACTCCCCATCGCACTCCCCCCCCCCCCCCCCCTCTCAGATTTAGTAGTAGGATGACCCAGTGGATAGCCCGACAAGGACTCAACAGAGATCAGGCATGAAAACAGCAAGAAGGTGATTTGCAAGAAAAAAAGAAAGAAAAAACACCAGCGAACGGTCCTTTCTCTACAAGTGCAATATAGAGCGATCATCAACACCCGCAGCGTCTTTGTTAAATGGTCATAGTGTTGGACTGTGACGCGGACGAATCTTATTCAGAACTCTTTCGTACCATTTACTTCTTTTTCACGACATTATGAACAGTGGCCGTCCGGTCATTGAAACGTTTGTTCTCTTTCTGTAGTTTTGGCAGTTTTCATACTACACATTGCTTCTCGGATATGAGTCATGTGGTAGGAATACGTTACCGTCGAAAGCAAACGTGATAAATAGTGAGAGCAGGCAAGATACCACATAGGTGTCTCACAGAAATGAGAACAACAAATAAACGGGTGTGAACTATGTTACATCAAAGCAATTTAAGAGTGAAACTTCCAAAACGAAACGCAACTTCAAAAACGTTATAACCTATGTTTTGACAGAGCACAGAGAAACTGTGTGATTGTGGAACTGTTGCGTTCATTTCTTGCAGCTTACGTGCCAAATTGTTATGTTTTCATTTGCTCTGGACCGATCACATTCACATTCATAGGAATGCCTAAATCGGACCAGGAAGCATATCTCACTCACTTACTAGGCGTAAAAATTAGGTGCGGTGAGAAGAGATTCCTATCATGACGCCCATCGTGTATGGCGCACCAGACGTGTTTCCCGACGGAGGATTCGGCTGACTTGTCGCCTTGTCATCTAACGTTGGCGGTTCCAGTTCGAAAGCCACTTCGTTTCGGCTGCTAATAGTATTTGTGCCGAGGCAATTGCATTATAAGTTCCTTCCTTACAACTTGCTGTTGCAAATGTACGTTACGCTACGATACAGATAAGTTTGAATACAGCGAAGAAAAGAGAAAAAACTAAAACGAAAACACGACACAGACACCAATCTGAATACAGCGCACAGCGAAAAAAAAAAAAAAAAGAAAAAGGCACGAGAGAGGTTTAAACGCGAATCATACGCTTGGCAGTCCAATATCGTGATCACTTTACCTCGATGCCGTTGCTACATACTGCTGATCGATATTGCACTTCTCGTCCTTGGATCGTTCACTGTCCGTATTTTTTTTTCACAGTTCAGTACACCTTCTTCCTGTTTTCATGCTTGATCTGAGTTCAGGTTTTGACAGGCTATCCACTAGGCCATCTTACCACAAAATCTGGGGTGGGGGTGGGGGGGGGGGGGGCGGTGCGATGCGGAGTTTCCCTTGTAGCATTTACCACCGTTGCTTGGAATACGCTTAACCGATTCCTTCGGAGGGTTTTTCGTTATCGTAATTTAAATTTTGGCAGTGTGAAACTAGCATCTGCGTTACGTGACGGCTACTTTCGGCTGCCACGTCAAATTTGCTTACAAATTTGCGGCGGAGTACTTGGCTAAAAAATTCTCGGTTTACCTGCCACCATAAAGTAGGATAAAATAAATAAAAGATTTTATCCGAACAAACGAGAATTCTTGCTCATGCATCAAACAATTACAGAGATTTTGTGGGCAAGGAAGAAGCTGAAATTAGACGATGTGAATTAAAAGTTGCAGTAAAACAGTCTTGAGCGCAACGGAAGTTTATTTTGGTTGGAAACTGGGTTCGGTCCATAATTAATTTAACCCATCTTTAGGCCGTACAATAGTGATACATATTTAAGAGAATTTCTATAAAAAAGATGGTAACATGGCTAAAAACATCAAGAATAAAAGCTACAAAAATAAGAGAATAAATTGTTATACGCATGATGGCGGCTGGTAGCGGGGGCGGAGCAAGACTCGTAAGAACACGGACGTCAAGTGCTGAATAAGGAAGAGAATATATATTGGAAGCCCTACCCATCGAATACAGCATTACGTCGCTGACTACCATAGAAACAGTAGAACGTACCTCAACTGTTCGCTAAGCAATAGCAGGTCACATAACCTGGTATATCGATATCAGTTTACCAAAGATAGATTTCTTGTTGAAAGACGTCAGTATCAGAATCTATTCATGGGATTATTATTTGATAATCGTTTAAAGATTAACAAGGCTCCACCAGCTTCAGCAGATTGCTTTCCTGCTTTTTTCTTTTCATGTAGTCATGAGTGGAAGAAGGACTGCATAGGGAACCAACTTCATTGTTATTATTTCCTTTTATTTCGTACCGGCACCCTGGGGTTACCCCATGGTCACGGTTAGTACTGTGAAAAATGAATGTGCGGTTAACTGGGAGTGCATGTACGATCGTAGAATCCAATACAGATTTCTTTATTTTCGTTGTACATGCATGAGAATGTCCGTTTAATTTTTACATTTCATAGTTGGCTTGTGGCGTGTTCAGGCCGGAGAAAAGTTTTTCCTGCTCTTTTCCAAATGTACGTCTTGAAATTGGTCGTCAGAGCAACGAGTAAACGGTGAAAAATTCCAAGGAACTTTGTTGATATTTTATATGATTAACTGGAAGGAGACGTGAGCAACGTCCACGAGCATTTATAGCACCCACCCGATTAGACAGGGCACTTGGTGTCGCGATTTGGTTTCCTGACGATTAGCTGGCGTCCACGCCACCATGCACAGATGAGAAGCTAGGTCACAGCGTCTAGGAAGTTCTAATTTTAGGAGTTAGTTAGCCGCAGGCTGACCCTGTGGTGAGTAACACTTGCTGCTTCCGAGTGCACTTAGCATAAAACTTCTTGGTTAAGGTTCCTTTGAAGTTTCGTTTAACAATGTAGGCAACGTGTACCGTGACTAAATTCACGTACCAAAGGAACTGCGTGGCTGACTATCGCGTGTTTTATCTGTATCGGTTGCGATTTGATTCTTCAATGGGCGTTTTAGTTTCACTTATTCACCCACATTGGGGTGGCTTATTTGCGCTCTATACATTTTCTTGAAGAAAATGAATAATCACAATTCAAGTTCGACAGAAACCACTCATGCCACTAGGATTTGCTTGATTTGGTTTGACTGCTGGTGTTCTAGGTATTTCCTTCTTCCAGCAGTAGCGAGTGTTTGAGCTCTAATGTGTTCACAAAGGAACTGTGTCTACCTGACAGAATAAAACCTTCAGAATTTGTTTAAGAAACCAGCGCCGTAAGGAGATAAAACATTACGGAGAATTTGTTTTGTTAAATGATTACCAAAATTAGAGGGGAGGCTACCTTCTTTTTAATAATTTCCTTTTTAATGGAGAGTGGTCCTTTAGTCTTTACGGCCACGTGTAGTCTTCAATTTCTTTTCAGCTCATGTAACTATTGACAATGTCTGTCATGTTTGAGATACGTTCTTAAATTATTAGTAAAATGTGTTCCCTGATCAGACAAGCCGAAGTCGTTACAGCCAGATTCACCATTACAGTTTTATCATTGCCAAATTCATTTAATTTCTCTTAATGACTTTGGACGACATTGCACTTTTAATTTACCTTAATGGCATCAGGCGACATAGCACTCAGTCGTCCTTACAAACAGAGAAAAGATGATTGCAGTGAGTTCTGAAAGCCTATGGCATGCGGCAAAAAGGTGGTCTCACATTTTAATAAAATCCAACTTCAGAATCAGTCAGCACTCAGACGACAGGTAGCATAAAAGTATAAAGTGTATATTAAAGTATAAACACCCTAACGGAAATTTTTTGAGCAATAAATATAGCTGATCTCAACACCAGGTGACTGTGGAATGTTGATCCAACTGGTGAATATCATCTTTATAGCTGGCATGTAAAAGTATTTTTAGCTTCCATTCTCAAGGCAGAATTCACAATCATCTCGTGATTTCACTGAAGTGGAGGATGCACTGTTGGGTCGTTTTCAGAAGATGGGTGATTACATCATAAAATGACGCCCACATTCCCCTCCACGGCCGATATAACGATGATGCTTCCCAGTAGCAGTAAGATTTGGTACCCGCCTATGGACACAGTCAGCAGTAACAGATAATGTGGTACGCACTCGATCCTGAGTGCCATTATGTAACCTTTGACAAATACTGAAACTACTGGTATACAATTATAAGGAGACTTTAGGAAGTAATTTACACATTTTTATGGTAAGCCAAGGTACTTTTATTGAATGCTGTACAACTTGATGTCCAACTGCGTCGCACAATTTGAGTCACACTTGATACATTACTCACAAACCCTAAGCAATTACAGTGGACCTATCAGGAAACCGTAGAAAATGCATGTATTTTTCCTGGAAGGCAGCTCTAGAAGATGCTCACATGTCTTTTGCATGTGATGAAGTGAGAACCCCAGAGTGGTCTCTACTTCATCCACACGGCCACACCAATCCTTTTAAAAAATTAACTGGGTTCAACGTACCATGTTCCACTTGAACCCGACTATACAACATACGCTATATCTGCCGGCCTGTGGCTGTGCTGTTGAGACTGCAACGGTACAGATAAGCGATTCTGAGAATAACAAATAGAATGTGTCCTTACTAATATTTCATCAGGTGTAGCTGTATCGATAACGAGTGGATGCCCTATTATACGAGTGGGATAAGGTTTGGTGCCTGCCGATATTTGGTGCGCAAGTCAGTCAGTCCAAACTTGTCCAGAACACCAAACAGGTGACGGATTGAATGTTGCGCCCGATCACGTGTAATAGTGTATTCATTAAAAATTTCGATTCATTACGTATCGAGAAAAGTGAATTTGATGAAAGGCTACCGCAGACGACAGGAAATCAGTGGCAAACTCAAGAGATCTGTGATAAACCAGTGAGTGGACCTTAGTGCAAAAGTGGTTAAGCAACGAAGGGATATATTGGCTGAGCTAAAGAAAAATAAATTCAGTGTTTATTTAAACTGTGTTTATGTCAAAGAACGGTGTTGTCATTACGTTATTGTTTTGGTGGGGACTAATTGACGGAAATATTTAACTCGGTGATTTATAAAGGCTGTTTCCATAAAAGCATACAAAAATGTAACAGGACATAGCGAATGTTCCATGAACAATTTCAGGTAGGTTCGGAGAAGCCAGGTCAAGGAGATATGGAAGCAAACTTGCCTACCGCTTTATATAGCATTACTGTTTTCCATCTTATTTACAGCTAACTTGCGTATAAGATTACACGTACTGTGCTCTTTATTTACTTGTACATTTTTTATTTCACGCACGGAAACAAGGAGGACGATCCTGATAATAGGGAAGTCATGATACAGGTTTTGTTTACTTCACTGGTTCGTGAGGTAACCCTGCTGTGTGGTATTTACATTATCCCCTTGGCTGTTCGTGAGAGGGTGTAACTACAGCATGACGGTGCACCGCTTCGCTTCAGTGTGAATGTCCGCATCCTTCTCAGTGCTGCATTTCCTGGTCGCTGGATTGAAAGGGGAGAATTTATTCCATTGTCTTCGTGGTCACCTGAACTGAATCCCCTTGATAATTTCCTATGGGAATATCTAAAATCAGTTGTGTATGAGACGCCAGAGGATACGGAGAGGGAATTAGTTGCCAGAATTGTAGCTGCTTATAATGTGATTCCAAACACACCAGGGATATTTGTCAGTGTGCCACAGAATCTTGTTCGCCGATATCATGCTTCGATGGAGTTGATGGCGCCCAGTTTCATCACACTTTGTAAGATATAGTGCAAATGGTACCTTCACCGTGTCAGTGATGGAATTAGCAGTTAACTGTAACTAATGTAAATAAAGAAGAACGCAATAATGTGATTTATTCCTATTATCTCCCTTAGCTGGCTTCTCCGACCCCAGGTTCTCTATCTCAAAATTTTTCAGTCGAGCATTCTCCACGATCTGTTAAACTTTTGCATGCTGTTACGTAAACACCCTGTACGAGTACAGATATGACACGTGCCGAGGCCACACCTACTGTCCAGATCAGTCGGTACAACAAAGTCAGAGAGAAATGCAATTAATTCTTTAATGTCTACCACATATTCGGACTCCAGACAAAATTTCGAGTAATTTGACACTAAACCGGTCGGTTAATTAATTATCAAGTCGCCAAATTTAATTAGTCTTTGTTCACTATTAAATCAATTTTTCGAAGCTATCTGACACTACCGACGGTTTGTCCACATAGGGGACCGTCTTTTGGAGAGTGCGGGCTAAATTTGACATTTCGCTGTTTAATTAATATTGAAAACACCAAAAATGGTGAAGTCCACAAAGTTCTCTGGCCGTTATTATCAAATTTATGTTGAAGCCACGCGTGTCGGAGACATACAATTTCCTCCCCCCGTTCGGAGAACTGGGGCCGGAACAGGTGTCACAACGCGAGAGGCAAAGTGTCAGTGACGCAGGTGTTCGAACGTGAGAGGCAAAGAGGCCGTGCAGCCGCCTCAACAAGGCTGGACTACCGGTTTGTTGCCACCTTTCATCGCGTTGGCTGGGGGAACCTAAAATGCAGACACACACAGAGGGGCGGCGTCCGATGTTACTAACAGCGCGGAGATCCACTCTCTATCCCGATTCAGCTGCAGGTTCTGATCGAATCTACATCACGAAAGGCACGTGCGACGATTACCGCCATTTTGTTACAATTGTTGCCTTCCACTGGTCTGGAAGCAAGATAGTATTTAGCCGTGTGCGATCTGTCCGTCATGAGTTGTTTTAGGACGGACTTCGCAACTACTGCGGTTGCGACTGTGCAACCACGACATCGGCACCGTAACATACCGGCATCGCTAATCCGCATCTCGCAGTGTAGTAAGCCTCATCGTTCGGTAAATATTTTCTGTAGTAGTCTTCGTTACCAATGGCTTCCTTCATTATCGTGAACGATTTGGTTAACTTTCTGCAATTCTTCTCTGTTTAGTTATCTGTTTATTTAATCTCAGTAGATTAGCGCCATCAGCCCCTCTGTTACATCATACCATGGCCTCACAAATTCAGGACATCAGTTACCTAAGAAATAACAATGGTTCTAATATGAAAAAGAGTAATGCAGTGATTTGAGTGTCTCTAGAGACGATGTAAGTAATGAGTACTGCAAAACGCAAATAAATTGCATACTTCTACTACTGCTACTTCCAATAAAAGAATGATAATAATAATAAAAGTAATCTTAATAATAAGATAATAATGGTGGCAAGTGTTAGGGGGAATACCAAGTGGGATGGGGCGTTAATGGAAATTTCGGTTGTGGAAGGATTCATGCTAGGGTAGTGTGTGCAGTTGTGCAAAATCACTGTGTCAGGGTGGCGTGGCGGTTAGTGCATCTGCCTGTAGAGCAGGAGACCCAGGCTCGAGTCCCGGCCTTAGTACAAATTTTCATTCGTCGCTTCAGTCAATTCAGCTGTACAAAACAGGTATTCTCTGACATAACGAGTTCGTGGGAGGGAAACGTAAGGGGACTGCACCAGCTACGAATTTTGGGGAATGAGGAAACTGTGCGTTTGTCTATTAGGGGTCTTGTGCAAGCAAGGGGAGAACGAGCAGAGTATGTAAGGAAAAACCAATAACCACTGAAGATGCTTTGTAAATAAAAGCGAAACGCGTCTGCTGTAATTCCTTTTAATTAAATTGTAGTCAGCTCAAGATGAAAAACCAAGAACAACAGAGGAAATTGTGGCTGTAAAGATGGATGGAAAGGGGTAACGAGTGTCTACAGGGGCGGTAGTAGCAATTACTGTTGACTCAGTAGGTATGCCATTAACTACTTATTGAAATTGGAGACGTTATCCAAACCTGTAATACAATGAGGGATGTTATGCCAGAATAGAGGACTTCGAGAAAGTAGCTGAGCAATGACGTGGTACAGAAATGATTTTCCTCTGTCGGACGCTTATTGGCATATTGAGCAAACAAGAGCTTTAAAGTCGAGGAGGTGTACCTGGTACAGCGTGCGCTGATAAGACAACACAGGAAACAGCGTGTATGCAAATTTCTGCCTTTGTATGCACGCAGCCAGCGTAGTTAAGCATGTGAAATATGACTAAAGAGTCGAAAGTCATAGATATATCCGTTAAATGCGCTCATAACCATTTCCAGGAGTCGTGTGCCATCCTGAAAATGTCATTGCAAGACAACATCGCTGTAATAAATATTTGGAAATATAGGTGTGTGGACAAGTTTCTTTTTCAGGTCTTGGTTTTATTCTTGTTAGTGTAGCTATTTATGCAACTATCACTAACTCTGACCTTGACCTACAAGAAGTCAGTCGTCAAGTCGCTATTATTTATAAGCGATTCCTTAAGGAAGACTTTGTGTATTTGAATGTACATACACATATCAAAAAAGGTTTTACATGACCTCGCTTCCCAGAACTTCTGAAGATAGACGTTGACTGTGGATATTTTATCACAGACACAGTCCCTGTGACTGCTGAGAGGTGTCGCTAAACCCGACAAAAGATATAAACAATCATGCATTATCAGCGCCTATTAGATGGAGGAGGTCCGGCAGCCGATCAGTTCCAGTCATTCCACCAGGAAGAAGGTACACGGTTCGTGTTGTCTGTAGTTCAACGAAGCCTGAGGGTCAATACTGCGGTTCGATCGCGTCCGTATCGTTACTTTGTGCCAGGCGTCTCGGATTGAACCAAAGCGATGTTGTTCGCACATGGAGGAGATACAGAGAGACGGGAACTGTCGATGACATTGCTCTCTAAGGCCACCCAAGGCCTACTACTGCAGTGAATAACCGCTAACTACGGAATATGGCTCGGAGGATCCCTGACAGCAACGCCAACATGTTGAATAATGCTTTTCTTGCAGCCACAGGACCTCGTGTTACTACTGAAACTGTGCGAAATAGGCTGTATGATGCGCAGCTTCAGTCCCGACGTCCATGGCGAGGTCCATCTTTGCAACCACGACACCATGCAGCGCGGCACAGATGGGCCCAACAACATGCCGAATGGACCACTCAGGATTGGTATCACATTATCTTCACCGGTGAGTGTCGCATATGACTTTAGCCAGACATTCTTGGAGACGTGTTTGGAGGCAGCCCGGTCAGTCTGAACGCCTTACACACACTGTCCAGCGAGTGGAGCAAGGTGGAGGTTCCCTGCTGTTTTGGGGTCCCATTATGTGGGGCCGACGTACATAATGGTGGTCACGGAAGGCGCCGTAACGGCTGCACGATACGTGAATGCCATTTTCCAACCGATAGTGCAACCATATCCGCAGGATATTGACTAGGCATTCGTCTTCATTGACACCAATTCTTGTGAATGACTTCCTTCAGGATAACGAAATCGCTCGACTAGAGAGGTCAGTATGTTCTCCAGACATGAACCCTATCAGTCATGCCTGGGATAGATATAAATGGCTGTTTATGGACGACGTGACCCACCAACCACTGTGAGGGACCACGCCGAATCGCCTTTGAGGAGTGCGACAATTTGGACCAACAGTGGCTCGATGAATTTGTGGATAGTATGCCACGACGAATATAGACATGCATCAATGCAGGAGGACGTGCTACTGGGTATTAGAGGAACCGGTGTCCACAGCAATCTGGACCTCCACCTCTGAAGGTCTCGCTGTACTGTGGTATAACATGCAATGTGAGATTTTCATGAAAAGGGCGGAGATGACGTTTAAGTTGATCTTTATTCCAATTTTCTGTACAGGTTCCAGAACTCTCGGAACCGAGGTGATGCAAAAGTTTTTTTGATGTGTGGAACAGCAGAATAGGAAGTCCGACGCCAATAAACTCCGGGGACAGATCAACAGGTAGGTGAATTGCCAGGGAAGAATGGCAATTAGTACATCTCTGTAATCAATTTATTCGATCTTCCTGTAGTCAGCGTTAGAGTAGACGAGCTACAAATAGAGACGTTTCAATAACATATGTGTTAATAGGTGTACATACAGAGTTTCAAATAAATTGACATGTTTATCTTGGGTGTAAGCCTAACATTATGTGTTGTCACAAAAAATGGTCCGATGATTTCTGATTTTGACAGCAAAGTAACTCAAACCTTTAATAATTAAGACGCAAGTAGGCTTGCAGTGTGCCAGCCATCACTCACTCTGCAAACAATGAGCACTCACTACTACAATGGAAATTCTGAGAGCTTTCATTTCATTCCGGGGCGGGCTGTTGGAGAACCTGTGCAATGTTGAGGTTCCTCACAGACAAATCCCGTGGAGACAAAAGTGGAGCAAGTACAGGAGAGGGAGGGTCGTCCTAGGTAGTATATGTTGACACCCTATCAGGGAAGATCGTGATATCAACTTACTAAAGACAGACAGAGAGATCTAAACTCACTACCTTCACCGTATTTAATTCTGTACATTACATATGTATTTGGTTGGGTAATCCTAGTTGCTACCGTATGTTAATGTAGCATCAAACGAGATAATAGATCATCTGACCTGTCTTTTCCAAATGGTGGTTTAGTATAAAGGTAGCATTACTCAATACACAGTAGGCTTAGGTCATACAAATAATTTTCTTGAAGTGAGCTCCGGCAGTAGAAGGCCCTGTATTCTTTGACTTATGTGTTGTGGGTGGAACGTGTTGAGGCGAGGAGGGGCATTGCTACTACGAGAACACTGTTGCTAAATGCTTGCGTTGCTAATCAGTATGATAGCAGAGTGATATTACTGGTAGGCAGTTCAAGTACGCATAGTGGTGTTTCAGTTGGGTGTCAGATAGAAAATGCGACTAAGGGAAGTTTCTTAGCTCACGTCACGTCTGTCTTCGAAAAAATTCTTTTTGTGTTACTGAGTAATGTTCATCTCAGTCTCAGACTTTACTACTGTAGTTAACAGTAAGTACTCTCAAAATCGGTTTTTCAGCTCGAAACCTTTAGAACTAAAACACAAACATTCTCTCTCATGCCAAATTACGCAAGAATATACCGTTATTATACCAGAGTAAAAAATACGGACAATTCTCGTCTAATATGAAACTATGTAGAACTCTCCTCACCAGCGCCAGTGTAACCGGAAGGAATGAGTGCAGATCAGTGCTGGTTCCGATTTAACTTGCGCATTATGCCAGAAAATCTTCTTTACTCTTTATCCCCGTCCGTGGATTGCTATGTTCGCGCTAAAGAGGCCATTAGTTTGGAAACAGCGACGCGTAAGCTTCCACGCAGAGTTATCTGCATACGCGTCCGTTAATCGCGTCGTAATGCACATGGCAGGTGCTGCACTGTCCCGTGTTTTCAGTTCGTGCAGCCGCTAACGAGCGCGTGACACGGTACAGGGCCGTACGCTGCCGCGTAATCACTGCGGCGCGTGACAGCGGTTTAGTTGGTCCCGTGCGTGATCTCTACGTAAATGGCAGTTATCTGTGGAAAAATTCCACCGTTGTTCCATCTCACGAGCAAAGCATTTGTAACGTTCCCTGGCAAACTCACACTATTAATAAACAAAAATTTAATTGTACCATATACGCTGCTATGAAACAATTTGTATATACTGTAATTATTTAACAAAAAATATTATTTAATTTTGTGTAAAAGACATTCGTTATTATTGTAATATTTTCTGTAGTAATATTCTCGATGTATTTATGATTGTAATATTTCTATACTCATAATGTAATTGCGAAATGTGTCAATATCTGCGATAACAAAAATGTAAAATTCAGCCACAGAGGAAAATAATGTTGTAAGATTACAAAGAGATGTTAATGGTCAGCAGTAATATAAAAACCACCACGTAGTGTGTATTCTTAGTCGTCTCCCGGTAGAGCTGAAAGTGAGAGCAAGCTGTGACGTAGCATTTTATGAACGGGTAGACTTCTTCTGTCTGTATCTAGATTTAGCCGCCATTAGAGGAGAAATTACAAACTAATGTAAGTTGACTTATTGTTGTGGTCTAAATACGTTATAATTTATCAAAAGTGTGTATTATTAATGTAAATTAGCTTGCCCATGTCATCTATAATATTTCTTTAAAGAATTTTCAGCGTTTTTAGCGGTGTTGCTGGGCCGTGCCGCGGCCGAACGATTTGCAGCGGCGGCACATTTAAAAAAATTGTTCCGCTAAGAAAAATTAACCAAACCCGTAAATCGGGAGCAGATAAAAATTAGCAGTGAATTAAGAAAATGTTTTTTTCTTTTACAGCGATCCTGAGACTGACGGAGTTATTTACTAGTTTGTGCATTCATAGGCGGATAGTTAACGTTGGAATTTAACAATTTTGGTTCTTTCAAATAACTTAAATGTATAGTGAAGTGTGTTTTATCGTTGATAAGTAAACGTCGGCTTGGCAATATTTAACCATTTTCTGCTAATAGATACAGTCTTGTGTTCCATAGCTAACGCCGGGAAAGAATTCAGTAAATATTTAAAAAAAAAAAAACCACTGCATTTAGAAAATGTGTGCCGAGGCCGAGTTATATAAAGGATTTAATTCTCAACTAAATATTCTTAATCAGTTAATATGACTTCACATAATTTTAAACGTACTTAATTCTGTGTAAATGAATTTTTATTACCACACGTAAATAAGAGGTCCTACAACAAAGTTCGTACGTACAGAAGGAAAGAAAAATAAAATCAAAAATGTTATTTTTTTAAAAAAAAGGTAACTATTAATTAATATTTTTTTAAATTTTTTTTAATTTCATTAAACATTTCAGCGGTTAGTGACGAATCTGTCACTCTGTCGGTGGTTTAGTGTTGCTGCTTTACGAACACTGTATCGAATTTCGCAGAAATTGACTGGAACGTATGCTGTGAAGTATGGCTAAGTTTATAACACGATATCAACGATTAATTACACACAAATTTGTGGAATCTGCAATATACGTGTTGTATCAAAGTCTTTGCATCAATATTCTAAGGATGATAGGTCACAGTCATGGGCAACAGCTTTTGTTAGAGACAAAACATTCCTCACGCTTCCCGCCGATTTCCTTTTGTATTGATTACGCCCCTCACGCCGTAGGAACTCGGCGGCGTGTGTGTGTCTTCTATGTTGCCTACAGTACAACCATGTATTTCGTGTGAAAGGGCATAGGCCTAGCAAAGTTAGAATTCCCGATTAGCTGCTAAAATATATTTCTCCGCCTAGATACACTCAGGTTTAAGGTTTTCTCTGTCGCTGAAACACCCTGTATACTCCATGGCCAGTGAAGTATTTCCTCCATACACTTCAACCTAATAGAAGAAGGAAAGTAGAAACGCAAAGATACTGTGGGCTTGGCTGCAAGACGTTGCACCTGTAATAGAAAAATGATAAATTACCCCAGCTTGAAATATCAAGTTGAAATTAATGTTACCTACTAATGTCAACGGTCTCCTGGGTCACGCGCTCGAACCCAACCACTGCTTAAATCGTGAGTAAAAATCATCAGAAATGCCAACCGAAGACTTTCGGGATAAGAAGTCATCCTCGTTTTGTTAACGGCCATTTACACCGGGCCGAGGAGCAGACAGAGTTTCAGGGTACTACTTTGCACTTTGTGTAAGAAACTGCCCCTAAAAAGAGGAAAAATCAGCAACGATCAACGGCACGAAGGTGCAGAAGGCAACTGAAACCAGTGCATGGAGGACACATAACGTGAATCCAGAGCACATGTGTACAGTAACTGATAAGGTGTGATGATGATATTTCCATTGGCAAACGATTCTGGATTAGTCCCTCATTCTGATTTCCGGAAGTTGACTGCTAAGTGGGAGGTGAGTATAAGAAAAACATGGAATAACCAACGACAGTATAGCATTTTGGGAGTCGCTACATGGAATGTCAGAACTTTGAAGGTAATAGGAAAGCTAGAAAATCTCAAAAGGGAAATACATAGGCTACGTATAAGTATAGTGCGGATCACTGAAACTGGAAAGAAGAGAAGAAATTCTGGTGAGACCAATACAAGCTAATAACAACAGCAGTAGAAAATGATATAACGGGAGTAGGATTCGTTACAAATAGGGAAGTATGGTAGAGTTCACTGACAGCCTTGTTCTCATCAGATTATACAGCAAACCTACGCCAACAAAGATAGTTCATGTATACATGTAAACATCGTAATCATTAGACGAAAGGAGGGAAAAAATGTGTAAGGATACTTAAGGGGTAATTCAGTAATCATTTGGGCATTGGAACGCGGTTGTAGGGGAAGAATTAGATTAAAGGGTTACAGGCAGTAAAGACGAGAGGGGAGAAGTAGTAATGAAGCTCTTCCATATATTTAAGTTAGCAATACTGAATACTCTGTTGAAGAATCTCAAGAGGACGATGTATACTTGGAAAAGTCCTGGAGACACGGGAATATCCCAGGTGGATACATCATGATCAGAGATTCCGAAATCAGCTGTTGGATTGTAAGGCGTACCCAGGTGCAGGCAAAGAATGAGATCTTAATTTAGTAATGGTGAAGAACAGACTGATGTTAAGGAAATTGTCTCAAAGGATTACCTTGGGAGGAAGTGGTATACTGAGGTACTGAGGAACGATGAGACGCGTAAGAAGTTCTCTAACGATGTGGATAACGAGACGAGGAATACTAGAGTAGGCAGTTCTGTTGAAGAGGTGTGGATACTTCTAAAAATGTCAGTCACAGATTTTGCACAGATACATATTGGTACGATGAATGTAAATCAGAAGGAAGCTCGAGTAACAGATGGAAAATGAAGTTCAAAAACGTTCAGGGAAAGACAGAGCTACAGCAATATAAATACCTTAGGAGTGAAATAAACAGGAAGTACTGGGTAGTCAGTGCGAAATATCTACGGAAGGACGTGAAGAAATCAAAAAAGAAATAATCGTAGGGAGGACTGATTCAGCAGCTAGAAAGCTCAAAAAAGCCTTCGGTGAAATTGAAAACAAAAGTGGCAACGTTAGGAGTGCATTGAGAATTTCAATGTTAAAGGCAGTGAATTGAGCCGATAGGTGGAAAGATTGCATTGAAGGCCTCTGTGTGTGTGTGTGTGTGTGTGTGTGTGTGTGTGTGTGTGTGTGTGTATGGGGTGGGGGAGGGGGGAGAAATTGGAGTCGGTATGAAAGACATAGAGGACGCAGTAATAAAGTCGTACTTTGGAAGAACTCTAGAAACCTTGAGCTCATATAAGACCGAAATTCTACAAACATTAGGCAAAGTAGCACGAGACGTCTATTCAGGCTGCTGTGTAGCAGCTATGACTCTGAGAACGTAACCAGATTTTCAGAAAAATATCACTAACACAATCTCGAAGATAGCAAGAGCAGACAAGTTGGAAAACTATCTGATAATAACCCAAAAATTCATACATTCCAGTTTCTAATTGCGAGAACCAGCACTCATCTTAACCGCTTTTGGATCCAAGCTGCTGACAAGAATAATTTACAGAGAAATAGAAAAGAAAATTTAGTCTCTGTTAAATGATGTTTAGCTTGGCTTTAGGAAACTTAAAGGCACCGGAAAGGAAGTTCTGAAGTTGCACCTAGTAGTGGAGACGGGACTGAAGAAAAATCAAGACGCGCTTACAGGTTTTTTTACCTAGAAAAAGCGTTCGACAGCGTAAAAATTGCAGGCTGTTGAAAGTTCTGAGAAAAATAGGAGTAAGATGTACGGAAAGACGTAAAGACGTGCAATACACAGTTCGTACAAGGATCAAGACGGAACAAAATCGATCTGTACACTGAAGAGGCAATGATGGAAATAAAAGAAAACTTAAAGAGTGGGATTAAAGGTCAGGGTGAAACGATGATTCGCTGATGGCACTGCTAACCTCAGTGAGGATGAAGAATTAGATAATATGTTCACTGAACAGGACAATCTAATGAACAGAGCACACGGCTTGTTAGTAAACCGGAAGAAGACATAAGTAACGAGAAATAAATGAAATTAAACATCAAAACGGGTGATCACGAAGTATACAAACTTAAAATATTTTGTTGCACTGGATGCAAACTAACCCATCTCGGAAGAAGCAAGGAGGAAATATGAAGCAGAGTAGCACAGGCAAAGTGTGTTTTCTTGGCCAAGAGAAGGTTATGGCCTTAGTTTGAGGGAGATATTTCTGGGAATGTACGTTTGGAGCAAATCATTGTGTGTTAGCGAATCGCACCGAAACCAAAGACAATCGACAGGTTTGAGATATTGGTGTTACATCAAATGTTGCTAGTTTGTTGGACTGAGAAGACTCTCCACAAAATCGGTGGAGAAGGGAGTATATGGAAAACACTGACAAAAAGAAGGGACAGAATTATAGGACAAGTATTAATACAGCAGGGAACGAGGGGGCTGTAGATGGTAAAAACTGTATAGAAGGAAAAATATTTTTTTGCCATTTGTTGTCTAACTTTCCGTCTGTCTGTCTGTTAAGATTACTCTTTCCCAGGAAGGAGTAGAGGTATCAAGTTGAATTTATTGTCTAATACTAACGTTATGGTTTCCTGGAGATCTAAAAACAGAAGATTCTAAATTGCAACCGTAAAAAAATACGTCCATCTTGTCGCGTCGCAACTAGTGCGCATCGCCCATTTGTCTATTAAAAGCTTTACTTCAGAATCAATGTGGTCTGCAATGTAAGCCGGTAGAGTATTATACGGTCAGTAACGGATGAGTTGTGTCCTGCAGACTGACGTCACGACCATATGTTGCAGCTGCGTGTGTGAAAGCAGTGAAGTAGCGATGGCAGGCCACTTACTTTATACGAAACTAAAAATATTAATAACTAATAAAGGAATAACCTAAGGAACGTCATATTTGATGTACATCCCTCTGTTGTGAAAACAAACAATATGTCAAAGTCTGAGATCAAGAATAGTTGTATTTTGGAAGTAAGTAAAATTCCAAAAAAGAAAAACGTAATTTTCCGACGGTCAAGAATTTAAATAAATACAGTGATGTAATAGTTCACCTTCAGTGACTATGTACGATGATCTGATAACACCTTCAGTGTTCATATATAAATTTGGAAAGTTTTTAGCTTCAGAAAACCTCTGTACCTTTTCTATAATAATAATTTCAAGAATTCTAAGTAAATATGTGTATTGTGTGTTACGGGCGTGTGAATGAGAATGCGTGCGTGAGAGTTTGTGGGACGTTCGGCACTATTAAAAATCATTCATGTAATTCTATACAGGAACTGGCAAGTGTTCCAACTCTGTAACGTGGGAACGAACCCACTAGTGGTTCCCCTACTAGTGAATGTCGGATGTCCAAGTATGTATGCTTATGTATAAGACAGCCAGAACATTCGCGACTACATAATAACTTTCCAGATGTAGAGTAAAGCTTATAGTTCATTTTGTTTTGTTTATTTAATTAGAGAGTTTTGTGTTAGTTAAATTGATGACGTCAGTGAGCCTAGAGAAGTGGTTGGTGCGTGCTAGATTTTGGCGCGAGCCGCGCCCTAGAAGTGAGTTCTTATTGGTCGTAAGTGCTGACAGCCAATGAGAAGCGAGACGGTTGGCCGCCTAGCGAGGAGATGAGTTTTGAATGTGGGAGAGTGAGAAGAGAGTCGCGAGCTAGCTTTGATTGGAGGCGGTTATGCTGGATGTGACTTTTCGCATTATGTGTAAGACGAAGTCTTGGCATGACTTCCGCGTTATGAAAACTTTAGACTGTTGTGATAATTCGTTCCGACGAAAATCGCGAGTGAACTTTGAATTATACAGCGTGGCGGTACTGAGTATATTCTTACTGAGTATTTTATTGCGAGCATAAACTTTTACTAAAGACAACCACTGAATACCGTGTGCAGAAGTAATTGGCAGATTGACTGTGTTACAAGTAATTGGTTTCGGAATTTGGGAAGGTAAAAGTTCTGGCTGTTTTAGGTATGGTGATAACTGTGAGCAGAAACTTCAGTAATTTTCGTAAATGTGGGCTGATGATCTTGGTTAACGGCAATAAAGATCTATTGAAGGTTTAAATTTGAACTTCATGTTTAAAGTACGAGTGACATCCCCTTTCTGCATCATTTTTTTAAAGTGCATAGAAATTTTTCAGCAAATTTTACTTATAGCGGCCTCCGGCGTGTAGCTATGAGGTTACAGTTCCCTCAACACTGCTTTTCTGTGATCTCGTTAGTAACTGCAGTCAGGAGTTTACGTGCGAAGATCTACCGCTGTAAAGAGGTAGGTGAACAAAAATTATAAAATAAATTGCATTGCAGCAGCAACGTATAATCTGTCGCAAATGGAGCATCGCACGCACGCACATAAAAAAATATCTGCCGCAATCTGTTGAGACAATTTTTTCTCAAAAATGTTTACGAATATCGAGTTAAAATTTATGTTACTTCTAAGGTCTACGGTCATTTGGCTTTGTAAAAAATTTAACCTACTAAGTCAATGCAATCAAAAGATACCGCGACATATGTCGCATATTTAAATATTCGCTCATGAATGCTTACAGACGAACGATGTACATACATGTTGGGCCTGGTGGTCTAGCGGTATGGCGAGTTATTGGAAACAGAGAGGTTGCTGTAATGTCGGACTACCGATTTTTCCATCTTCGCTTTTAACATGGCCTTCGCCTCTGAACGATGTGAGGGGTCGCCAGAAACAATTCGTCGTTCGGATTCCACGTTGAAGTGTAGGTCAGCTTTCCTCGTTTTGGTGACTGGACTAAGTTAGGACACGTACGTCGTCGAAGTGGCTTCTAATACAATAACTAGCAACGAGACACTGGATCACACGAAATTATTATTATTATCATCTTCTATAAACATTATTAATTTTTTATGGAACTCTCAGAGCATAAGTCCAATCCGCCCTTATCCGATTTTTTTCCGCAGGGAGTGGCGAGTCCCCTGACCGCTTACGCTAAATTACTGTGCAGGTGTTATCCGAGAAGTCCCCAGAACCCTCCCCCACAGCCTCACTCCTGATAGTACATCTACATGTACTGTGAACAGCATTCCGCACATACAGTCTGGAACCGCGCGACCGCTACGGTCGCAGGTTCGAATACTGCCTCGGGCATGGATGTGTGTGGTGTCCTTAGGTTAGTTAGGTTTAAGTAGTTCTAAGTTCTAGGGGACTGATGACCTCAGAAGTTAGTTCCCATAGGGCTCAGAGCCAGCATTCCGCACGAAATTCAAGGTTCTGGACTCGAGCTGCGGTCCAACACACAATTGTAATCTTCCAGGAAGTTATGTAACAGCGCACACTTCACGGCTGAGTGAGATTCATTCTGGAAATTAAAGTGGCACTCATACAAAATACGAGTGTCCTGTAAAACTGTTAAAGAAAACGAACTTCTTAACAAATTGTGACCTGCAGAGGAATCTTCCATACCTTTACGAAACTGCTTACTGCAAGCAACAATACATTCTCACTGCTGCACGTACTGCTTCAGACTTGCGTGCGTCTCCACAAGCACTCTTTCGCAGCTGCTTTTGTAGTGTTCACCCATTGCTGCATGTCGTGCGCGGAATGTTGTTGGCTATACAGAATAAAAGAGTCGAGACTGCTCGCGTTCCGCTTGCCCTCTTGGAAAAATCAAGATCGCGGACACAACGGGCTCACGGTCTGCACGCTATAGAAACAACAAGAACCTAACTCCACAAGTTAGAAAATCTGTATTCCTACATAACAGTAAAATACGAGTCAGTATTTACTCCTTGGGAGAGTAATGAATTAAAATGCTTGATTTGTTATGCATTTTTCAACCTGCAATGAGTTACGGTGTGATAAGTACTCACACTAAGGAACAATTAAATTATACTTGGTCACTTCATCGCTATATACACTCCTGGAAGTGGAAAAAAGAACACGTTGACACCGGTGTGTCAGACCCACCATACTTGCTCCGGACACTGCGAGAGGGCTGTACAAGCAATGATCACACGCATGGCACAGCGGACACACCAGCAACCGCGGTGTTGGCCGTCGAATGGCGCTAGCTGCGCAGCATTTGTGCACCGCCGCCGTCAGTGTCAGCCAGTTTGCCGTGGCATACGGAGCTCCATCGCAGTCTTTAACACTGGTAGCATGCCGCGACAGCGTGGACGTGAACCGTATGTGCAGTTGACGGACTTTGAGCGAGGGCGTATAGTGAGCATGCGGGAGGCCGGGTGGACGTACCGCCGAATTGCTCAACACGTGGGGCGTGAGGTCTCCACAGTACATTGATGTTGTCGCCAGTGGTCGGCGGAAGGCGCACGTGCCCGTCGACCTGGGACCGGACCGCAGCGACGCACGGATGCACGCCAAGACAGATCCTACGCAGTGCCGTAGGGGACCGCACCGCCACTTCCCAGCAAATTAGGGACACTGTTGCTCCTGGGGTATCGGCGAGGACCATTCGCAACCGTCTCCATGAAGCTGGGCTACGGTCCCGCACACCGTTAGGCCGTCTTCCGCTCACGCCCCAACATCGTGCAGCCCGCCTCCAGTGGTGTCGCGACAGGCGTGAATGGAGGGACGAATGGAGACGTGTCGTCTTCAGCGATGAGAGTCGCTTCTGCCTTGGTGCCAATGATGGTCGTATGCGTGTTTGGCGCCGTGCAGGTGAGCGCCACAATCAGGACTGCATACGACCGAGGCACACAGGGCCAACACCCGGCATCATGGTGTGGGGAGCGATCTCCTACACTGGCCGTACACCACTGGTGATCGTCGAGGGGACACTGAATAGTGCACGGTACATCCAAACCGTCATCGAACCCATCGTTCTACCATTCCTAGACCGGCAAGGGAACTTGCTGTTCCAACAGGACAATGCACGTCCCCATGTATCCCGTGCCACCCAACGTGCTCTAGAAGGTGTAAGTCAACTACCCTGGCCAGCAAGATCTCCGGATCTGTCCCCCATTGAGCATGTTTGGGACTGGATGAAGCGTCGTCTCACGCGGTCTGCACGTCCAGCACGAACGCTGGTCCAACTGAGGCGCCAGGTGGAAATGGCATGGCAAGCCGTTCCACAGGACTACATCCAGCATCTCTACGATCGTCTCCATGGGAGAATAGCAGCTTGCATTGCTGCGAAAGGTGGATATACACTGTACTAGTGCCGACATTGTGCATTCTCTGTTGCCTGTGTCTATGTGCCTGTGGTTCTGTCAGTGTGATCATGTGATGTACCTGACCCCAGGAATGTGTCAATAAATTTTCCCCTTCCTGGGACAATGAATTCACGGTGTTCTTATTTCAATTTCCAGGATAGTATATATTGGTTGATTAACCTGCCCCTAAAACGTAAAAAAGCGATTTGCAAACGCGCTTTTCTTGAATAACTCGAAAACCGTGGCTTGAAACGTATCCCAGTACAAAATTTAACTACACTACTGGCCGTTAAAATTGCTACAACAAGAAGAAATCCAGATGACAAACGGGTATTCATTGGACAAATATATTATACTAGAACTGACATGTGATCACATTTTCACGCAATTTGGGTGCATAGGTACTGAGAAATCAGTACCCAGAAAGACCACCTCTGGCCATAATAACAACCTTGATACGCCTGGCCATTGAGTCAAACAGAGCTTGGATGGCCGTACACGTACAGTTGTCCATGCAGCTTCAACACGATACCACAGCTCATCAAGAGTCGTGACTGGCGTATTGTGATGAGCCAGTTGCTCGACCTCCATTGACCAGACGTTTTAAATTGGTGAGAGATCTGGAGCATGTGCGGGCCAGGACAGCAATCGAACATTTTCTGTATACCGAAACGCCCGTACAGGACCTGTAACATGCGGTCGTGCATTATCATGCTGAATTGTAGGGTTTCACAGGGATCGAATGAAGGGTAGAGCCACGGGTCGTAGCACATCTGATATGTAACGTCCACCGTTCAAAGTGCTGTCAATGCGAACAAGAGGTGACCGAGACGAGTAACCAATGACATCCCATACCGTCACGCCGGGTGATACGCCAGTATGGCGATGACGAATACACGCTTCCAATATGCATTCACCGCGATGTCATCAAACACGGAAGCGACCACCATGATGCTGTAAACAGAACCTAGATTCATCCGAAAAAATGACGTTTTGCCATTCGTGCACCCAGGTTTCTCGTTGAGTACACCATGGCAGGCGCTCCTGTCTGTGATGCAGCGTCAAGTGTAACCGCAGCCATGGTCTCCGGGCTGATAGTCCATGCTGCTGCAAACGTCGTCGAACTGTTGGTGCAGATGGTTGTTGTTTTGCAAACGCCCCCATCTGTTGACTCAGGAATCGAGACGTGGGTGCACGATCCGTTACAGCCATGCGGATAAGATGCCTGTCATCTCGACTGCTAGTGATACGAGGCCGTTGGGATCCAGCACGGCGTTTCGTATTACCCTCCTGAACCCACCGATTCCATATTCTGCTAATAGTCGTTGGATCTCGACCAACGCGAGCAGCAATGTTGCGATACGATAAACTGTAATCGTTGTAGGCTACAATCCGACCTTCATCAAAGTCGGAAACGTGATGGTATACATTTCTCCTCCTTAACACGAGGCATCACAACAACGTTTCACCACGCAACGCCGGTCAACTGCTTTTTGTGTATGAGAAATTGGTTGGAAACTTTCCTCATGTCGGCACGTTGTAGGTGTGGCCACCGGCGCAAACTATGTGTGAATGCTCTGAAAAGCCAATCATTTTCATATCACAGCATCTTCTTCCTGTCTGTTAAATTTCGCGTCTGTAGCACGTCATCTTCGTGGTGTATCAGTTTTAATGGCCAGTAGTGTACTTCAAATTTCCTACTAAAAGGTCCTATTCATTTTTTCTGTAGGACTAACAGTCTAAGCGAGAGAACATGAAAATCTTAAGCCCGTCATTTGAAGGCACAATGGGCTGCACAAAATCCAGCGACAGGCCTGCGGCTGAATTACCCTACGTACAATGTTACTTGAAGGGTTAGTTCTCCTGCACTACTGCCTTCTCTTCTCTCTGCTCACCATTAAAACGGATACACAATTGCCACATAAATCTAAAATTAAGAATGAATGGGGCAAAAGTAATCCCTAATGTTAGCAATATGAAAACAGGTTCAACCCGTCAAAGACATTCGAGAATCCATGCCGTAGGTTCACTGAGAACAATAGAAAACAAGCTTATTCGCAGGACGTTTACAAGTATAACGGTAAATATGAGGCTGCTAGGTGTAGTAATAAAGATTAAATGACTTAGGGGAAGCAACTAAATAACTGAACATGGCAGTCGATGAGGTATTACAAGCAAACAGGCACAGAGTTCCACATCTGCTTCCGGATGTTAGGAAGTGGACGACGATGAGGCACTTCAAATGGAGACAAAGGATAACTGACATCGTAAAGTGATATAACCGTAATCTCACGATAAGAATTCTTACTACAACACTATTATCAGCTACCAACATGAAACGTTTGAATCTATCGAGCGAGAAGCCTCAGAATGTTGCACAATGGATGTTTATTCGGAAGGAAATCACTTCAAATCCCTTTCCGGCTATCCAGATATCGCTTTTCTTCGTAGTTTACCTCCATAGGTAAAGCACAAAGCTATTTTGGTACATCTGAGTAGTTCATTGCCAAGTCTTTTACCATCCTTGGTGAATCCGATCTTGTTCTTCGTTGCGAATTGCCTCATGCTTCTCAGTCTCTTTCAAAACAAGTTTATTGTTTTGCATTACGACAAGTATCAGGACACTAAGAAATATGAGTTTAACAAACAGTGAGAAGTCTCTGAGGTTAGAGACCTCAGAGCACGGCATAATAAAGGTTTGTAAGGTCTCAGGTTTTCATCAGCTCCGTCCTTGAATACGTTACACTAGAGACATCAAAACTTGTGACATAGCGGTAAGTTGACACAGGACTATATAGATTCTTAGGACCAACTGTTTGACCGTAGCTGATGATCTTGATATTTTATATCGAGTTGCAGGAAAATCTATCAGGCCATTCAGTTCCGGCTTCTGCAGACCCAACAAGATTTTGAAACTGTTTAACAAAAATAAAATTAATGACGAATATACAAGGCATTTCAATTATCTTACCAAAGATTTTGGATTTATTTATTTAAGAACTTGAGTGGACGGATCGACGATGAACTTGAACAAGTATCGCCGGACGTCTGCCCCGAACAAATGCAACGAACAATAACGAACCAAATGAGATCACCAAAACAAAAGTCGGTAGTGCATTTGCCCGCAAAAGGCAAGGGTCCCGAGTTCAAGTCTCGGTGTAACACACAGATTTAATCTGCCAGGAAGTTTAATATTTATTTATTTCATAAATAGGTTTTCGGCTGCTACGCTATCAAAACGCACAAAGAAAAATATACTGTTCAGTGAAATTTTGTTTGATCTAAGATTTGAGACCAGTGTCACTACAATCTCCATTTCCAGAGGTAAAAAATGTTAGCGTTATTGTTAGATTTTAGCTTGTCTTTAATACGCGTTCAGCTACACCTTTGGAATACGACACAAACTATATACTTATCATTGTATGTGATGTCTGTGGGACAGCTGCAAACCGGTTTGTGAAATAAAGAATGAATAGTAGATACTGTACAAGATTACCAAGTGTTTTGTGTGTGTGTGTTCATAATTACTTGTTAAAATCATTTCGGCCTAAACACCAGCATCTTCCTCTACTTAACCGATATATACAGCGAATGTAATTTTAATGTTTGAGGCTGTTGCAGGTGTTGGAAAGCCATGAAACCTTAAGTTGCTGCCATTTCCCTTAAATTTACTGGCGCCATAATCCACTGACGGCCGTCAGGGTAACAAAATAACTAGGTTAAGCAACAGAATATACACCATACATCCTATGAAGGCTGCAGCAAACAGGTTCGGCCCATCTTTCATGAAACATTCCTCTCCCTTACATGCAGAAAATATATTTTTTAATATGTTCATCGGATACTGATAAATTTGTTCAGCGCCATTTGAAACCACCTTCAGGAGTATGCCTCTTTACTTTTGTGATCATGGAAAAAAATATCTACAATATTTATTTAGTTGAAAACATTACAAAAAACTTGCGATAATAAATGGAATCGTCTACACTGAGGTGAACACAGTACCTCTAAATTACGTTGAAAATTGTAGAGGAAGGACGCAAGCAGCTACAAGCAGAAAAAAAGAAACCTATCTCCTTGCAGTTACCGTTGTCAGGTAATTATGCCCATCTTAATAAATTTACTACACTTGTTACATTATCGTCGTCAATATAATAATAAGACAGTATCTAAAAATCAGAATATTTACCTGACACCGTTAATCACGTTGAAATAAAGCGTTGTCAAAACTGTTTGTGGCAAATTGTGGTTTCCCTTAACAATTACTACGTGAACAACGTATGCCGAACTCAGCACGATCAATCAACGTATAAAATAACGCATATTTAACTATGTCTTCTTCCAAGAGCAGCCATATTGAGGCCCATATTAGCCATTTATTAATTTTTTTGGATTTGAGGGCAGTATATATTTTTCTAATGTGTATCCATGGAAAATATAGTCTGTAACTGGAAAAAGTGGCGTAACTAAGAGAAGAGAATGGGATAAGAAACGAACAGATATCGTTCTATGAGTCGAAGCGAGGAATATCGGAGGTTTGAATCTCATTTGGAAGCTGGAAAATCTGCAAAGAAAAGTGGAGTAACCCAGTCTAGATGTAACGCGGGTCAAGGAACTGAAATGGAGAGACCACAAGGATTTCAGGTCAGGCGAATACAGCATAGTAGCGGAAAAAGTTATAACGGTAGTAGGATACTTCATAAATAGAGAGGTAGGGAAAAGAGCGAGTTAATGGAAGAGTTCAGTAATAAGATTATTCTCATCAGAATCGACAACAAACCAACGCTAACAGCAATAGTTCAGGTATGTATGCTGACGTCACAATCAAAAGATGAAGAGATAGAAGAAGTAGATGAGGATATTGAACGGAAACTAAAAGAGTGTGCTAATACGCTGATTTGATGATACTATTAGTATCTTAATAGGTAAGAATAGCCAAAACTAGAGATACCGACGTCTGTCTACCAAAATGAAGCAGCACATTCGCGTCAGGAACAGACACGCGCTCTAGAATTTCATCGTGAAACGATTGACGGTACTTCGTGCTGCACTATCCACTAACGTTTATTGTGACTCATTGTTATGCGCTGGTCGACAAACGAATTAATAAAATAACATAAATGAATGCACATGTTAGCGTTCTTATAGAAGGACCGTCTATTTACAAGTCGTCATGAAATAATCAATGATTAAACGAGGGACAGTAGAACGAGGAAGCCAAAGGATAGCATATTGCATGGTATGTCTTAAAATCGAGTAAAAATAGAAGTCGATGCTGTTGCTATGACATGCTGAATATTGTGGCACTTTTGAAATTATGGTACTCTTAATTTCACGACGCACTGTTGACAACAGTAAGAATAACCTTATTCTTCCCAGTATCACATTAAAAAGTAACAAATCAAATTATGATATACCGTTTAAGTGTATGAATGAAAATTGTATGATATACAACCGTTTCTTTACAAAGTGTTGCAGAATTTCGAAGTTATAACATTTCAGGAAGGAAGTTTTTTCTAGTTCAGTCTGGAGTTAAGCTAAATTCCGCCGAAGAAAGTTTCTGTCATAACATAAGTATAGTGTACATGTAAAAGTTAATTAAAACTGTCAGTCTATGGAATTAACGAATCGAGGAACACCACAAAAGTTTAGCTGCTGTATGATAGATGTTTCTTCTAGTCGATATCAACCACATTGAACTATCGATTTGGAAATAGACCGTTAACTGACTTCGTTGTCATCAAGGCATTTACGGAAAGGTATTACAAATGCAGTGGTGGATATTTTAACACGACAGGCGAAGGATACGTCGAGGAGTGCCGGAAGTTAACTCAGTCAGGCCACCATCAAATTTTCTCCGATGGTGAATGACAACATTTAGCTGCTCCTTGTAGAGTGGTAGTTGATGTTACTTGTGAACAGTAAGGCAAATAACGTCACTGTCATGTAACTGCTTTAGCTTGCTGCAGTAGAAAATAGTGCAAGTCCGATAAAAATCCCCATATAATAACTGATACTTCACACAGAGTTATACAGGATGGTTACATTTAAAGTGTAGCTAATCGCGCCGGTCCAACGTAGGCTGTAACCATCGTGTGGCAGCGAAATTTAGTAGTTGTACTAATGAGTTAATGCAGAGCAGATTTACGCTGGAAAAAATTAGTTAAAATTTTGACCACCACGTGCGTATTTGGCGCTGTATACTGTTTGTATCACGGTACGACAGCCACGCAGTCATTTAACAAGCACATGTGTGTTAGCGGTATGGCTACCGAGAAAAGAGACCATACGCTGACAATGTTGAACTGCAGCCATTACAGAGTTGTATTTGAGAGAGTTTCGCCGACTCAAATGTCTGAGAAGGGGCCCGATTTCACTAAGTGGTTTAAAGAAGATGATAATGAAATTCGGAAACACGGCTGAACTTGGTGTGATGATGGTCTACAGTACGGAAAATTTTGTGGTGTATATTCTAACGGCACCAGTACAAGATCCACAAGGTGCTGCAACCGAAACCTCACGATCCGCAGGAACGTTATGAAAATCCTCTTCTGTTTCCAAAAATGGTTCAAATGGCTGTGAGCACTATGGGACTTAATAGCTGTGGTCATCAGTCCCCTAGAACTTAGAACTACTTAAACCTAACTAACCTAAGGACATCACACACATCCATGCCCGAGGCAGGATTCGAACCTGCGACCGTAACAGTCGCGCGGTTCCGGACTGCGCGCCTAGAACCGCGAGACCACCGCGGCCGGCTCTTCTGTTTCCGGCTGGGGTCGAAGCTGACAACATGTGACCGGACAGTGTTGTGTGGGGTGACGAGGATGCAGTGAATACACAGAACTACTGAATTTTGGATACTATTAAACCAGATGTTGAACACGAAGGGACATCGTAGTCGCCATATGTGACTGTGTCGTATGAATTCACAGGCACCTTTATTCTCAGTCCGTTACTCTTTGAACGAAATACATCCACCAGACCTGTCAGGTGTACCGTGACGTATGCACGTTATCGAGACCTCCTTCTATTGCATGTGATTCCTTCTGTGGAAGAACGCTTCTCAGTTGCTTCAGTTAGCTAGACGCAAGTATTAACGTTTGCAGCGTCACAAATGGTAACTGTATTGAGCACCTGTAATGTGAGTTAAAAACTTCGAAAGGTGCTCCATTCACAGAGGTGTGTCTACGTTCTCGATGACTTGTAGTTACTTGTGAGTGACCCTCTATTTCCGTTAATACAAGAGGTTCTTCTACGAGCATAGGATACGAACTCATTGGATTTTGCAAAGACTCTTGGGGAATTGTATTAAGAGATAACAAATAGTATTCCTGTCACATGTGCTATAAAGACTCGCTAAATAATGACATCACTCGCATAGACAAAAAATTGGATTTTATTCACGGAGCTGAGTAAGTGGGCTTTAAGACTGGGTACGACACAATTGGCTATTTCCATGTCATGAACGGAGCTATGTGTTACCTAGAGTAGTAATCACTGACTTTAAGAAAGGCTGATGAACAAAATCACAAATTCAATGCCTGTTTGTCTAAGGAGAAACATATGCAACGAAGCTACAGCTCTCATTAGTCTACATTACCATGGTGAGAAATTCAAAATCAAAAGCTTACTCTGACGAAGATTTTGCATCCAGATTTGAAATTTCCTGGCGGTACGTATTGCTGGACTGGCACTCGAATCTGGGACCTTTCCATTTCGCGGGCAAGTCTTCTTCCGACTGAACTAACCAAGCACGACGTACGACCTGATCTCACGATTTCACTTCCACCAGCACATCTCCATTGAATTGCAAGGGCTCCATTAGTCGTGCTAATATAATCAGTCATTAGAGCATTTACTTGGGAAATGCAGAGGTCCCTTGTTTGAGTCCCGTAGCAACATACAGTGATAATCTGGCAGGAAGTTTCAAGTCAGCCCATACTCCGCTGCAGGCACTACGGGCCTACGTGGCAGTTTATTCTCAAACTGTTCAGTAATCTGTTTTATAGTATGCTGATTCTAATAGTCGGTCAAAACGCATCATTAACTTGCATGTAAACTGCAAGCAATCTTCACTATTACCGATGACTGCAGTTGGTTATTTCTATATTTCCTTTCCTGTTGGTACAGTTAGTGAGTCTTGTAAATACATCAGCCTTAGAGCTTTAAGCCTGCTGGCAAAAGGGAAGTTTCACACAGGGGAACGGAACAGTCATAAAGCTGTTGTCGGCTGAAGGCTGTTATCCATGCAGATGCAGAGCAGAGGAGGACAGTTTCGAGCGAGGCCAGGCAGCAGGCCATAAAACTTCACTGTGCGAGAAGCGAGGGTGATCCTTGAAAAAGAATCTGAAAGACATGAAAGAACACACAAAACATGCGATCAGCCGTTAAACCCTGTCGTGGTAGCAGAGATGTTTTTTCGAATTTCAGTAAGACGTTCTCTGGTAGTCTCGTAGTAATTACTTTGGTAGCGGAACCGGGTTCCCACATATGCGTACGTGCACATCTTCTGGTTGGTCATGAAAATCTGTCATGTAGTGCCTTCTTCCCCTTGCCACGGGAGAAATATACAACTATCTTATTGGTTAACCACGACAAAATTTACAAAGTTAAGAAATAGTTAAGCTTGTTAATTTGAATTAAAAACAATCTTCGATAAAATTTAAAATTTTGTTAACAGTGAGTTTCATCTCTTTGGGTATCAACAGATTGTATTAAGATTTTCGTTTTGCAACACATCAAAAACCATTAAACAGATCCGTACTAGATTAAGGCATGTGTCAAATCAGATGAACCCGGAGAGACCTTTTCATTTACAACATTTTAAAAATCATAAAGTGGCTCTGAGTTTGACTGAAGCACTCGTCGATGAACGCACAGCCTGTTTAAAAATTATCATTTGTTGGTACTCGCAATGTCTATTGCAGTTTCCAGCGATATTCCGACGCTAATATAACCAGATAAGTTCCATAGAGGAAAGAGAATACAATTTCGTTCTAGGCAGGCATTGTTTCCAGAGCCTGAGACAGTACAATGCGATGGGTCTTAGAACTGCAGAGAGAGAGAGACAGAGAGAGAGAGAGAGAGAGAGAGAGAGAGAGAGAGAGAGAGAGTGAGAAACGTTCCAAACTTATAGCAGAATACATAGACTGAGCTGAAGTTACAAGAGAAATTCGTCATCGCATTCCTCTCCAATTTAGTTGTAAGATGATCAGTCAAAAACTGAACACAGATCAAGCATGAGAACAGGGAGAGGGTGTTCAAAAATGTCTCTGAGCACTATGGGCTTAAAAAATGGCCTAAATGGCTTTGAGCACTATGGGACTTAACATCTGTGGTCCTCAATCCCCTAGAACGTAGAACTAATTAAAGCTAACTAACCTAAGGGCATCACACACATCCAAGCCCGAGGCAGGATTCGAACCTGCTACCTTAGCGGTCACGCGGTTCCAGACTGAAGCGCTTAAGACCATTCGGCCACAGCGGCTGGCGAAGAAGGTGTACTGAACTGCGAAAAAAGAAGCAAATAGTAACAGGGAACAGTCTATGCTCAAGATGTGCAGCGTCGAGCGTATCTGCGCTGCTGTGGTGTCGCTGGTTACGGTGTTGGCCTGCAAAAGGGGAGACGTGTGTTCAAATCTCGCTCGTGTCCCAAATCTTTCTTCACAAAATTATGAACTGTCCGTCCAGTTATCAACGTGTGAGTGTTCGCTGTTTTCATGTTCGTGTCTGTGTCGTCGTGTAACGACCGTTTGCAACAGCGAGGTTTAAGGAAGGGACCTCCATACATACATACCTCCTACTGGCTCTTCAAAGGTTCCACATGTTATGACTCTTGCGTTCCGTTTTGAAAGTTTTGTCTTTAGAATTACATTGTTGTAACATAGTTCACACCCGCTTATTTGTCATTTTCATTTCTTGAAAGTCGGTGCGGCATCTCGCCTGCTCTCACTATTCATCACATTTACTTCCGACTGTAATATATCCCTACCACATGACATATTCTATAACCATTGTATAGTATGACAATTGCCAAGACTACAGAAGGAGAAAAGACACGTCAGCAACCGGACGGAAAGTTCATTATTATGCGGAAAAAATGTCTCACGTGTGAAATATGGACACGGATGTCCGCCTTCCCAGCCCAACACCGTGACCGCATAACCACGACGCCGTGGCTACACAACTCTGCTCGATGTTGCACATCTTGAGCTCGGACAGTCTAATGTTTCTATATTGCTTCTCTTTTTACAGTTCAGCACACCTTCTTCCTGTTTTCATGGTTGATCTGTGTTCAGTTTTTGACGGGCTGTCCACTGGCTCATCTTACAACTAAACCTGAGGGGAGTGCGATGGGGAGTTTTCCTTGTTAGAAACTTCAGGCACAACAGCACCCGTTTCCTGCCCTTGTGCATCTTATGGGCGGTAATCTGGGATGTCATTGTAGTCACCTAGTGCAAAGCCACGGAATTTGCCTCAGAGTTTCATTTCACAGAACTAATTTTTACAGCCAGCTACTTCCACCCATCATGCGCTTACACGAGTGTGCTGATGTTCGACTATGCTTTTCCGGGGACTTTTCTATAATTCGATAACCTCTTCTGCAGTCACTAGCCATATTCACGACACAGTTCCATATACCGGTTTTATGTACCCACCCACCTGTGCGAATGCAGCAGTTTGTGTTAGCAATCCCTTTCCACTTGCTAAATGTTTGTACTCTTGATTCCGTTGATGGATTAGTTTTGATGCCTTTTGGCAGTACATCACATTCTTATAGTGACCATCACTTTCCTTTCATAGTCTGATAGATCCCTTTATCAATGCGTCCAGGTGAGTTTGGGTACCATACTTTCATTCTTAATTGGGGCAAACCGACTAATCTTCGTTTAACAACTCGCTATCTACCGAGTAAACTTGTTTCTTTCAAATTTGCATGATTTAATGGTGAGCTTTCCGTCCATGTGGGTCACAAGAGATAAGATTTGTAGCATCTTATTGATTACTAAACAGCTTAACCAATCTCTCACTAAGGTTACCCTACGATTAGTAAAGGGTAGCGTTTCAGAACTACTGGCATAAGTAGGTTCAATAATTGTTCAAATGGCTCTGAGCACAATGGGACTTGACAGCTGGGGTCATCAGTCCCCTAGAAGTTAGAACTACTTAAACCTAACTAACCTACGGACATCACACACATCCATGCCCGAGGCAGGATTCGAACCTGCGACCGTAGCGGTCGCGTGGTTCCAGACTGAAGCGCCTAGAACCGCTCGGTCACTCCGGCCGGCGATAAGTAGGAACAAATGGATCAGGGAGATGACAGGATAAGAAGACTTAATTATGGCTCGAAAGGACGTCATCAGTAGCCATTTCACAGTCACCCCCCTGATAAAGCCTTTCTCTACACTTTTCCAAATTACTGTCCTGATAGCTATGCATCCACGCTTCTCCAATTACATTTCTAATGTCTACTACCGACTGTTTATTAGGTTCTCATCTCTTTAGTCTTATACCTTGCAAAATAACAATGATATTCTTTGTCTGTGTAGCATCCTGTTCCTATTGCTATTCTGCATGCCCCACCAATTCCATGTTCCGTGTAATCCTTTACAGTGTGTGAAAATAAGCTGACAAGAATTTTAAGAAATTCCTCACACCATCAATATTCTTTGGAAAAATTTTTCCGTGGCGATTAAATGGATGTTGGACAATATTGTGCGTGCTCGTGTGTGTGTGTGTGTGTGTGTATGTGTGTGTGTGTGTGTGTGTGCAGTGCGTCTGTGTCTTTGCTGTTTAGGGACTCTTAACGGCAAATGTATCAGCGCTCACACAAAAACTGATAGGAACGAACGTGGTGAAAATGGCTAAAATGTCGTAAGAAAAAGAGGAGTAAGTCCTACAGAATTATGCTTACCCACAACTTCACGCACGGTCACATGCATTATCACGCATCTCACATCGCATAATATAACATAAAATGGATGATTCGGCCACTCTGATAACACATTAAAAAACCCTCCTCGGCACATTCTCGGCACATCTCATCTGCTCCAAAGTCCTCAAGATCGCATATAACTCGACATCAAAGACAACGAATTGTTGAGGTAACCAGATCTTGAGGGAAAATAACAAACCAGTCGAGGGAGTCCCTCTGTTTAGACCAACCCGTGAATACAGCTAGATAATTGTAATGCTCACTTAAAATAATGTACTGAGGGCGCGTGCAGGAGTGCAGCATCTGAGGGACAGTGCCAGACATGAATACTCTGTGTCTCTGCATTAAACAGAGTGGCAGTTGTTGAACACCTGGATACGGGGTTGTACTTCTCTCACACCAAGGGACTCCCGCACATGCTTCCAGCGGATTCCAGACGCCTTGTTCTTGCTCGTGGATGATTGAAGTAAGGCTTCCCATAGCCGGACGAGCAGCAGTATTAACTGCTGATGAACTGGGAGCAGCGAGGATCTTATTTGCTTGTCGCACAATGCGCAGTAGAAAAATCATGATATTCTCAAAGTAGCCACCTTTACGTAGCACAGTTTGTACACTTGGCGCTGTAACTGTCTCATTAAAAATTAAAAAAGCTTCATCTTTTTAAAGTACACAGTGCGGACATTACTGCCTGTTTTGGAAAAAATAAGGCACATAAACTCCTAATCTGCACCATGGTTTGAACTTGTCGCTCCAAATTCCAAACTCCTGGTTACAATATTTGTACGATGAGTTGTATGGTTATATTCATACGACGGCACAGGTGAAACTTCAAAAACAAACACACACACACACACACACACACACATGCACGAGTCATGACAGAAACAATTTGTCAACGTCAATGGCCACGAAATTTTTTTAAATTTATTTCAATAACGACCAATTGTGTAGTTTTTAAAATGCACTGTAGGGATACTCACCGAAAGCTATGGAGTCCAACTGTAATAAATCCGTTTGTTGACATCACACGCTGCTTTTGGAAGCGATTCTGCAAAAGAAAGAAAACATGGCAGTTAATTTCGCAGCGTAAGCGTACGAATGAGTAAATAGGGCCAGATTGTGGAAACAAGCAGTTTGTCAACGTGCAGTGCTTGCTCCAGGCGACTGCTAACAAAGGGATTGTTTGAGATTAATGCGAGCTAGCACCGAAAAACAAACCGAAAAGCGAATCCAAGCAGTTGAGAAGTAATTACAGTGATCGAATAAACTCGGTGAAGGGACACCCGTTATTAATCAGAAATGACTGTTTTTTCAGCTTAACAGAATCCATCATTTGGCCCTGATAAACAAAGCAGGCGGGAACAAAAGATACATCAGACACGAGGAACCTGGCATTTGTTTTGCTTTAATGTACCTCAGTATATGATGTTTGACTTTGGCTGTTGCGGAAGCGGTAATTATTTCCGGATTTACGTTTCAAATTTCCGCTACTAAGGAGACCCATTATTGTTTGAGACGTTAATTCAGTTATAAACCAGATATATATCTTCACATTAACTGACATACAAGATTTTCGTATAATTTTGCAAGAATACTGGTAATATACTGGCACTAACATAGCTCGTGGTCTTTCATTTACCTGTGCACATTTTTACTATACTTAACTTGAACTGTGTACAAAACAATTTACATTTTTGTTGAAGCACTACACTAACATGCCAGCAGCTCTTATTTTCAGATATGAACTCGTTCAACAGAGGGAAGGCAACTGGACATGACGTGATATCAATATAATTCTACATACAGTATGAGAGACCATTTTCCCCTCTTCTAACAGCAGTCTACCATAGGCCCGTGGAGGAGCGAAGTGCTGCTGAAGATTGGAAATAAAATGTCATTCCAATTTTCAAGAATGGTGGCCGAACAGTAGCGCAAAACTGTAAGTCTGTATCTCTGAAGTCAGTTGCAGAATTTTGGAACATGTTTTATGCTCCAGTATATGATATTGATGGAGACCAAAAATGTCCTTTGTAGGAATCAAAATGGGGTCAGAATACGACGCTCGTGTGAAACGCATCTCGCTCTGTCCATCCACCAGACCCAGAAAGCAGTATATACAGACGTCGAACCAGATACCGTGTTCTTTGACCTACATAAGGCTTTCGATACAGTTCAGAGCAGTCACCTAATGAACAAAATACGACTGAAGAGTTCGTAGCAAACAAGACACAGCACGGCAGTCTCAATACGTCTTCAGACGTGCGTCTTATCACGGTCCGCGCGGCTCCCTCCGTCGGAGGTTCGAGTCCTCCCTCACGCATGGGTGCGTGTGTTGTCCTTAGTGAAAGTTAACTTAAGTGGATGAAGCCGGACCAACAGGCATTACATGCATTGGTCAAAAATGATAGCGCATTGAGAATGACTAGCTTCTAGATGAAATCTAGATCTGCCAAAAAAATTCCAAACGACGACTGATAGCTGAAATCTATTATTTACATTTATTCTTTTGCTGTCTGCCGAAGGACGAACACCGGTAGACATGCAACGGAGAATGAAGAATGTGTATGGACCACCATGTCTGTCGGAAAGCACAGTTGTGGAATTGTGCTCCAAAGGATGGTGCTGATTCATGACTACGCACGTCTCCACATCGCGAATTTCGTAACACATGGAAGGAGCACCTATTCAAGAGGGTGACACCCGAGCACCCCCCGTACAGTCCTCTCCCCATGCGATTATCACGCCATCAGTCGTTTGAAAAAGGGGTTGAGGAGTCAACGTTTCCTGTCGGACGAGAATATGCAATAGGCAGTTACGGACTTCTTCATGAAGAAGGACACAGTGTTTTACCAGGTGGGTATGTTCAACCAGCTTTCTTCAGCACTTTGAACATTTCTTGTGGGATAACTATTTCATGGTATTTCCAGATATTAGATACGTAATATAATTCAGGACGGATATTCCTTATAATTCAAACAAACATTTGTTTTAGACTAACGGCCACATCCTATTTAATTTTTTTTATTAATTTACTGTATGGTGCTACTAGAATACAAACTTTTCAACAATGAAATATACACTCCTGGAAATTGAAATAAGAACACCGTGAATTCATTGTACCAGGAAGGGGAAACTTTATTGACACATTCCTGGGGTCAGATACATCACATGATCACACTGACAGAACCACAGGCACATAGACACAGGCAACAGAGCATGCACAATGTCGGCACTAGTACAGTGTATATCCACCTTTCGCAGCAATGCAGGCTGCTATTCTCCCATGGAGACGATCGTAGAGATGCTGGATGTAGTCCTGTGGAACGGCTTGCCATGCCATTTCCAACTGGCGCCTCAGTTGGACCAGCGTTCGTGCTGGACGTGCAGACCGCGTGAGACGACGCTTCATCCAGTCCCAAACATGCTCAATGGGGGACAGATCCGGAGATGTTGCTGGCCAGGGTAGTTGACTTACACCTTCTAGAGCACGTTGGGTGGCACGGGATACATGCGGACGTGCATTGTCCTGTTGGAACAGCAAGTTCCCTTGCCGGTCTAGAAATGGTAGAACGATGGGTTCGATGACGGTTTGGATGTACCGTGCACTATTCAGTGTCCCCTCGACGATCACCAGTGGTGTACGGCCAGTGTAGGAGATCGCTCCCCACACCATGATGCCGGGTGTTGGCCCTGTGTGCCTCGGTCGTATGCAGTCCTGATTGTGGCGCTCACCTGCACGGCGCCAAACACGCATACGACCATCATTGGCACCAAGGCAGAAGCGACTCTCATCGCTGAAGACGACACGTCTCCATTCATCCCTCCATTCACGCCTGTCGCGACACCACTGGAGGCGGGCTGCACGATGTTGGGGCGTGAGCGGAAGACGGCCTAACGGTGTGCGGGACCGTAGCCCAGCTTCATGGAGACGGTTGCAAATGGTCCTCGCCGATACCCCAGGAGCAACAGTGTCCCTAATTTGCTGGGAAGTGGCGGTGCGGTCCCCTACGGCACTGCGTAGGATCCTACGGTCTTGGCGTGCATCCGTGCGTCGCTGCGGTCCGGTCCCAGGTCGACGGGCACGTGCACCTTCCGCCGACCACTGGCGACAACATCGATGTACTGTGGAGACCTCACGCCCCACGTGTTGAGCAATTCGGCGGTACGTCCACCCGGCCTCCCGCATGCCCACTATACGTCCTCGCTCAAAGTCCGTCAACTGCACATACGGTTCACGTCCACGCTGTCGCGGCATGCTACCAGTGTTAAAGACTGCGATGGAGCTCCGTATGCCACGGCAAACTGGCTGACACTGACGGAGGCGGTGCACAAATGCTGCGCAGCTAGCGCCATTCGACGGCCAACACCGCGGTTCCTGGTGTGTCCGCTGTGCCGTGCGTGTGATCATTGCTTGTACAGCCCTCTCGCAGTGTCCGGAGCAAGTATGGTGGGTCTGACACACCGGTGTCAATGTGTTCTTTTTTCCATTTCCAGGAGTGTAAATGTCCAAATATGACACCCAAACCAGAGCACTCGGTGTAGTCCTCAAATAACTGTTGAATGCTTGAAGTGGGCACACCTTAGAAATGTGTTATGTGGTTTTCGCTTCCACTACGATGTCACTCTCAGCAGAGGAACCGAAACGCCACTACTTCAAGTTGTAGCCATACCTACCTAGACCCGTGACAATGTGGTCCAGGCTCGACCAGGTTGGGCACAGTAGGTACAATCATTAAGTTATCTTTGTTGGATCCTGAACAAGGTGATCTTGAGTGGATGTTCGTTCCAGCCTTTTCGCCACTTGGAGGTCACATTGGAAGAAGTGAAACTTCTTTAATCAAAGCATATTGGGTTGTGTGATTTCCTCTAGGCATGAAAAAAATAGTTCAAATGGCTCTGACCACTATGGGACTTAACGTCTGAGGTCATCAGTCTCCTACACTTAGAACTACTTAAACCGAACTAACCTAAGGGCATCACACACATCCATGCGCGAGGCAGGATTCGAACCTGCGACCGTAGGAGCAGCGCGGTTCCAGACTGAAGCGCTCGGCCACAGCGGCCGGCCTCTAGGTATCGCACAAGGGACAACTCTTATGGGAAGTGATTGTCTTGAGCTAGTTTATCTTAGCTATTTAGCTCCTCACATCTTGTGACGCAGTACTACGTAGGACAGGTAACGACTGAATGGGAGTAGATTTAACAGTACCTGTGACAACTCTCAAGACTTCATTAAGCTGTAGATTAGTCTTCGTTGTGTGGGCTCTGTAATAGTCACCAGCAGAATACACAACAGCGATTGAAGCAGAGGGCAGTGTATTGGCGTTCGTACCCAATTGATTTCGGTAGTCTTTCGGAGTATAATGGGCGATCAAAAAGTGTCAGTACGAAGGCCAGAACTGATATGCCTATTACGCAATAATCGCTGTTGGCATTGGCGCAATTTGCAGTTTTTAATTTGTTAATACCGTACATTCTCTGGTGCATTAGTGAGATAGGAGTGTGATGACAGAGCTTATACTCTTGTCAGACAACAGTCTGGTTATTTTTAATTGGTGAATAAGGAGATATTTCGGTTTAGTGTGTACTGCTCCTTTTCGTCGCTCCTTCGCATCCACGTTCGCTAACGCACGCTTGCGACGTGACGCTCGGCTCGGGGATACACCAGTTCCAATCCGGGTGGTGGAAAATTTCACTGCCAGTATTTAGCCGGCAAAATGAGGAACGATGGTGGCGTAAAGTTCGTGACCACCAGCCTTTGCCCGAATGTCCTGGTTTAAATACCAATCCTCCTCACACTGCGAAGTGAAAGCATGTGACACTGTTGTTGCTGATACGTCTGTCGGATGGGAACGTTAGGCTCGGTGGCTCCATTGACGGTATTCGAGAGCAATAGCATGCGTGCAGTACCGGGTTTGACCCTTTCCCATTTCTTCATCGACGAGGACACAAAAACAAGACTACACTGTACCAGCACTCATCACGGTCGATCACAAGACATAGATATACATTTCACCATTTCGGATGTAGTTGATGGCAAACCACTTCTACTAGGACCTTGGTCAGGACTACATCTGCTCCACTAAACTTATTCCCTAATTACTGGACTCTTACGAACGTTCCTTTCTGATTTTCATTTGTGATTTTTAGGGGGTATGGTGACGTATGGTAACATTCATAAATTCGCCTTACAAATTAGGAAAAACCCAATAAAAGCTCACCTGGGTTTCAGATTCAAGAGATCTTTTTTCAGTAATCTGCAGTATCTACCCCTACGGCTAAAGCGGATGTATTGAGAAATGACTTCTTCAAGAGTTGGTAACTTTTCGGCCAAACATCACGTGACATAGTAGTGGACCAAGTGGAACCCCAGTTGGAAATCATGGAAAGTGATTTCCAATTGCATCACTTCGCTTTCAGCCAAGGGAAACTCCCAGAGAGCCTTGGCCAGTACCAGGGCACGCCAACAATTTTTAATTTAATGCTGCGACTGTACGTCCTAGACATAATATGAAGTTTATATGAATGTGTATTTGTTGAATTGTATGCCTGAGTACGTTCTGTGACTTGCTCAATATGTACGAGCTTACACTGTCTCACCCCGGGTACCGGGTATCGGGACATCTTACCTGCGGAGGCGTGACAACCCATTTGTCATCAAGAGCTAAAACCAGAAATGCTAGTGACTTTAGATGCTGTGATCTCGACTTCTTCTCGAGGATGTTTCGTTGTGTTCAGGTCAATTAATGCATATGAGTGACCCAGTCACGTCGTTTAACAATCTGGATGATACGTTGCAAAGCGATAGCAAATGGAACGAGCATGTGAGATTTTGGGTAGGGAAGGCGAATGGCTGAGTTTGGTTCATTGGGAGAATCTTAGGAAAGTGCGGTTCATCTGTAAAGGAGACGGCACATAGGACGCTAGCATGAGCCACTGTTGAGTACTGCTCGAATGTGCGGGATCCGCACCAGGTCTCCTGAGAGGAAGACATCGAAACCGCAGGCTACCAGATTTGTTCGAACAACACGCAAGTATTGTGGAGGTGCTTGGTGAACTCAGCTGGGAATCCCTGGAGGGAACGCAACGTTCTCTTCAAGGAGCGTCATTGGGAAAATATTGAGACCCGGAATTTGAATCTGACTGCAGTAAGATTCTGCTGCTGCCAACATACATTTCGCATGAAGATCGTGAACATACGAGAAATTAGGGCTCATACGGAGACATGTAGACAGTGACTTTTCCCTCTCTCTGCCTGCGAGTGGAACAGGAAAGCAAATGACTAATAGTGGTACAGGACACCTGCCGCCAGTCACTCTATGATGATTTGCAAAGTATGTATGTTGATGTGGGTGTGGATGTGGACTATGGGCAGGCCAGTCCATTTCAGGAATCACAAATCATTATTTCACAGATGCTGATTTACGGCAGGGTGCATTGTCGTTCCTGCACAGTCACGTTCTCTAAACTGTTCCTCTAAAATAAGAAGTACCCAATATCGTAAAATGTGTTCATATCGTTTCACATTTAGCGTCTTCTTAAGTACAATAAGGGGACCACACCCTAAAAGGCAAAACGTTCTCATAATCTAAAACCACATCGGCATACTCCACTGCTGGAACGGAAGGTAACGTTCTATCGATTGCCACAGGGTACAGCTCCCTAATTCATGGCTCGGACTCACTTGTTTCCAGCCACCCAGTGTTCAGTCGCGTCGCTCTATACGCTAACTCAGATGTCCCTTAGCACGCCTGCGTCCCTACACAGATTCGTTGTGCAAGCTGGACTAATGGCAACAGTTTGGAACTCACGAGTGATTTATTTCGCTGATTTCGTGCAATTTCTTACAACCAGCGTCCACAACGCTTGACAGTCGCCATCGGCCAGCCAAGAAGTCTGTCTGGGCCTCGGTTTAGCTGTGGTGTTCCTTCGCGTTTCCGCTTCATAGTCACATCACCAATAGCTTAAGATGGGCTGTAATGTCCCCGATGGATTTCTTACTAACATCCAGTGTCACGTTCGAAGTCGCTGAACTCTCCTGACCGGTCCGTCCTCCTGTTACTGCTTGTCTACTAACATCAAATTACTCCCCTCCTTCCTTTTAGTGGCGGCTTCACCCCTCGTCATGTGTAGATGTCACTTCAGCACATTTTTGATCAGACACTATATGTGAGATGATACATCCACAGAAGTACGTCCCATGTTATATCCCCTCTCCCGATGGAAACGAAAGCGCCGAGAGTGACGTTTCATTTCATCCAAGGCGCAAAAAAGTATATTCATAGTGGGCGCTTTTACACCATTAACATCTATTTCATTGCGTACGCTGTAAGTAAATTTATTTTCCCTTAGCTTATCTTTGTTTGTTCGCACACACCACACGCACACACACACACACACACAAACACACACACACACACACACACACACACACACACACACACATACGTTGTAAAATCAAATTTTCAGTGTCAAATTGTGAAGTCCATTGTCAGTCATATATTGGTCCCTGATGCGGAGACATTCGGCAACCGTGATTCCGTACATCGCGTAGGAAAGTCTTATGATATTGTGTTGCCAACAAAGGCGTCACGCATGTTGAAAACCGATGACCAAGCTTGACAAGATTTTTAAAACATTGTAGTACTTCCAAGTTCAAGTGGTTCAAATGGCTCTAAGCACTATTGGACTTAAAATTGGAGGTCATCAGTCCCCTAGACTTTGAACTACTTAAACCAAACTAACCTAAGGACACCATACACATCCATGCCTAAGGCAGGATTAGAACCTACGACCGTAGCAGCCGCGTGGTTCAGGACTGAAGCGCCTAGAACCGCTCGACCACGACGGCCGGCACTTCCAAGTACTCTGGGGCGAACAAAGATGAGGTGAACTGTGTGTCCTGTTCCTCTCTAAAGGACCAGAAGAGTGGCTGTACAATGTACAGACTGAAGATGTATGCGGAAACATCTGTTATTAAATTTGAATCCAGTTGTTTTAGAGGTGAGGTGCCTAGGCACTCAATTTCTATTAATATGGGACTGATGGGTGTATCGTTGCAAATTTCTTTCCTTTGTATCTTTATGTTTCCTCTCACTCCCGTTGCTAGTCTTATATCACGCATCTGTGTAGGACATACAAAATCGTACTTGGCACTGCAGTCCAGGTGTTCTGCCCTGTCGCAGCATCTTCTTCTCCTAAGCGCTCGTCAACTTCATTGTCAGTGATCCCGCAGTGTCTTTATTTCCCTTTTTTTTACGTGTGATTCCACCCAATAAAAATTAACAGAACGATTTTCTTGACGGATCGATATTAGTTCTTTGATAGCGCTCCGTACAATGGTGTTTTCAGTCAAACAGATGATCAAATTTTTTAGTACTTTTAGTACTGGTAAAGAGTCACTGACAAGAAAGCGTCGCCAACACGACCTCATGTTTTCGGTAAAAAAATTAACGCGTGCCAGATTTCAGACCCAGTAATCGAATCCACGTTAAATTTTGGGCCACAATTCTGAAAGCGGACTGTTATGAACTTCTGAACGTACAGATTTTCAGCTTCGAGCGCCCCGTTTGTTTGTCACTCTCTCTGTCCCACTGCAGGCACCTAATTGGCGATCGCAAATCACTGTACAGCGGAGTGACAAGCAGCACCCTCCTATTGGCGGTATATTGAAGGCGAGGGAAGAGGAAGGAAGAGGTTGACACTTCTGTCCAACGTGTTTCGAAATCTTGTTATTCTACACGAAAAGCAGTAAGTAATCAAGCACTCCGTCTTCAGGCCACAAGTGGCCCATCGGGGCCATCCGACCGCCATGTCATTCTCAGTTGACTATGTGGATAGGAGGGGCGTGTGGGCAGCACACCGCTCTCCCTGTCGCTATGATGGTTTTCTGTGACCGGACCCGCTACTGTTCGGTCGAGTAGCTCCTCAGTTGGCATCACGAGGCTGAGTGCACCCCGAAAAATGGCAACAGTGCATGGCGGTCACCCATCCAAGTGCCGATCACGCCAGCCAGCGCTTAACTGCAGCGATCTCACGGGAGCGGGTGTATCCACTGCGGCGAGGCCGTTGCCCTTATATGATAAGGACAACACAACACCCTGTCCCTGAGTGGAGAAAATCTCCGACCAGCTGGTAAAGAAATCCGGGCCTTTAGGTATGACATTCCGTCGCGCTGACCACTCAGCTACCAGCGGCGGACAGTTAGTAATAGGAGTACGTAATATGTCAGCCTCAGGCACATACACATTCAATTTGATTTTAACAATATTCTCATGGTAATATCCTACAGCTTTATATACCGCTCAAAATCAAAATCCTAGCCGGCTGGGGTGGCCGAGCGGTTCTAGGGACTTCAGTCTGGAACCAAGCGACCACTACGTTCGCAGGTTCGAATCCCGCCTAGGGCATGGATGTGTGTGATGCCCTTAGTTACGTTTAAGTAGTTCTATGTTCTAGGGGACTGATGACCTCTGATGTTAAGTCCCATAATATTCAGAGCCAATTAATCCTAAATAACTGATAAATAACTGCGAAATGACGTTAAAGATTCTAGATTTAGAATTTAATCAACGTTGAAGAACAGCAGATATCTTGCAAGTGTACTTTAACAGTACAAGCCTTCAGATCAAAGTAAATAACGCACAACAGCGATGTTAATAATTAAATAGCTTTACGTTACTTCTTTAATGGCACACCATTTCATTTGATTCATTTATGCTGCCTTTGTGAATGCCAATATAAAAATGTTCAAAGCAAAGGGATCTGTGGTACAAGCTACAGGTTACAAAGCGCACACTTTTACTTAATGATCAAGGCTTGTTAGCAATGTTGAAACAGATTTCACAGGCCTTTTACTCTGTCCACTGTGCAGTCTTTCGCGCTTGGGCATTTAGGAGCTGCGGTGGGGTTGAGCGAGTGACAAAGAGTGCGGGTGAGAGTTTAGAATCAGTGCTTTCAAAAGGTCGTAACTGTTTTCTGTCAAATATATGGCCCAAATTTTCACATGGGTCGACTCTTGAGGCTAATATCTTACAAGCGTGTTTTCTTCTCCTTAAAATATCAGGTCAGGTTGGTGATGTTTCCATGAGAGTAGGAAATATAGGTAAGCAGTCATCTGCGAGCAGAAACGGCATGCTTCTGTATATGGCAACAATTCTACGGTTTGGATACTGTCCGTGCTGATAATTTGGATAGCTCATAGTTGTGCAAACATGGCGTGCAGTAGGCGCTCCGAATGAATCACTGATTATGGAGCCGTAAGTACAGGTAGGTTACTTTGAAGTATTACGGAGAAGTCTGGCAATATAGACTTCCGTATTTCCTCATCTGCCAAGTGGTGTTCCCAAGCAGTAGAGGCATGATCTACTTCAAAATGTTCCATTGAGGCTCTGTAGACAGTCCGGTTTGTCTCCAGACATCGTGTGATATATGGTGCAGAAAAATAGGTACTATAGATAGACAAAATTTTTGTGGTATGTATTAAAAAAATTTGCAGTAATTATTGGAAAGATAAACTGACGTTTGAAATCGTGCAATTAATCATTTCAAACAGTAATAAATTTTTATATATTGAGCGATTTTTTACCTATGGATAGAGTTGGTTTTGTCGTTACATTATGAAGTCCAAAATAGCATGCAGGGCGATATGGAATACCTATATTCCATAAACCAAACATCTTCGTGCCCGTGCTAAGAAAGAAAGTTACATTTATGACTTACCCAATTACATGAATACATATTAATCATCTCTATTACACAAACAAATAATGTTTTCGGAAATGTGCTTTGAAGTTACCAAACACAAAAGATTTGTTACTGGACCAATTTAAATTTTTCTGTTACTCGTAAGAGTTTTTTTTTTAAGATTTCAAATTAAGAGCAATCTCAGAATTGAATTTTCCTGGCAGATTAAAGCTTTGTGCCGGACCGAGACTTGAACTTGGGACCTCTGCCTTTCGCGGGCAAGTACTGTAACATCTGAGCTATCCAAGCACGACTCACTACAATTCTGCCAGTACCTGGTCTCCTACCTTCCAAATTTCACAGAAGCTCTTCTGTGAAACTTGCAGAACTAAGGCAAAAGTCCCGGGTTCGAGTCTCGGTCCAGCACACAGTTTTAATCTGCCAGGTAGTTTCATATCAGCGCACACTCCGCTGCAGAGAGAAAATATCATTCTGGAATCTAAGAATTGTAAATTGTGTACTTGAAATACGTTTTTTTCTCAAACTTACGTTATTATATACTGCATATATCCAAAATTATCCATATTAGCTTCCAAGTGCAACCTTCCTCATCAATTTTATTAAGAGAAATACAAACACTTATTGTCAAAAAGTTTAAGTTCATTTTACAGTGTGTTTGACGTCTAAGAATGGATTCCATTAGGTGGCATAACTACAGAAGTAAATAGTATTCCATAATATCCGAACATCTTAAAAATTACGCCGAAGTTTTATAAGTTTTATTGATAACGTAAGCCTCGTGTTCGAAGATAATGCAGTAATTACGCTCACGTTAGACAGTTTCAGTGGAAATGTGACGCTAAGACTATTTAGTCTAAGTGCTCAAATGACTTCAGTGTAAATCTTCTGAATATCTAAATATGTTTGGGCAGTCAGCTGATTTTGATGCGAAGACGGTGGTAGTACTCCCATCTGTGTTTGTGACACAGACATGACGGAATGCTGCACAGATGTGGAGAAGATCATGGCAGGCGGAACCTAATAATGTATGAGGCGCGTTCGACAAGTAATGCAGCACTCTTTTTCTGAAAGTAGGCTGGTTTTATTCATGGTTCCAATACACCATATTACTCTACACTCTTTTGGCTACAAAACCCTACTTTTCAAAATAGGCCCCGTTCAATGCAATTACCTTACACCACCTTAATTGGAGGACCAGTGTGCCGGCTAGATCAACGTCTGAGCCAACGTCTTGCGGCATCAAAAACCGCCCCGTCAGCCATGTACTGCTTCCCCTTAAGTGATTCCTACATTGGGCCAAACAGGGGAAAGTCAGAATGTGCGACATCAATGCTGTAGGGCGGATGAGGAAGAACAGTTCAATGAAGTTTTTCAGCTCCTCTCGGGTGCGCGGATTTGTGTGAGGCCTTGCGTTGTCATGGAGAAAATGAAGTTAGTTTATATTTTTGTGGCGAAAAGACACGCTGAAGTCTTTTCTTCAGTTTCTTGGGGGTAGCACAATACGCTTCAGAACTGATCATTGTGCCATGTGGGACTTATGAAACAGATTAACCCCTTCAGTGTTCCAGAAGACCATCGCCTTGTCTATACACCGGCTGAGGAAGTTGCCTTGTACTTTTCCTTCAGAGGAGTCATGGTTTGGCGGCACTCTATGCATTGCTGTTTTGATTCCGGTTGCAAGTGATGAACGAATGTTTCATCGACTCTCACGATGTTCGCCGCCACAAATTTGTTACGATCAGCTTCGTAATGCGCGAACAATTCCGCCAGGAGTTTTCTTCGCCGCTATTTATGGTCTTGTGTTAGGCGGTGAAATGCGCAGCGAGCACAGACCTTTGTGTACCTCAACTGGTGGGTGAGTGTTTCAATACAACCAGTAGAGACGTCCAGTTGTGCAACAAAGTGTCCGCACGTTCCAACACTGCAGGCTTCACAACAGCGTGTGGTCGGCCGGGACGCGGGAGATCGGGCAGGTTAGCGATACCATGTTGGACGACAGACGCCTAGACCAAGACTTAACGATGATTTTGCTCACTGCCAGGGCTCCATAAACATACTGAGAGTGCCTCTGAATATTTGCGATGCTCTGGTTTTCCACAAACAATAACTGACAGCTCGCTGCTTGGAATGAACCTCCGCTACAGATACCGTTTTGAGGGATAGATACAGCACCTCCACCCGTCAGAATATCATGAGGCTGAAGTGGGAATATTCGACAATGTCCCACAGCAAAATTCGTTTTTTTTTCAATTGAAAATGGCCGACAAATAAATATGTTTCGTATTAAAAAAATTGTGTAACTCGAACAGAAAAGTACAAGGTGTATTAGAATTGTTTTCAGTATGAAAATAGCTGCTGTTCTCTCGCGATGAATATGCAGGCTGAAGAGACAACAGTGGTTGTTGCGGAAAGCTCGGCTTCCGAGGAAAACGCGACGAATGTCCTGGTAACAAATTGTGCAACAAAACCATGTATACCTAGAAACGCTGTTCTTTAAATATTTATGTAGAAGCTTAGAAGGTGCCTCCATGGGTACGCTTCCAGGCAACAATCGATCATCGGCGCCCCTTATGGGTACGGCGTCGCCACTGTGCCCGCCGACGCGGCGCTGTATGTGGGCTACTCTCCCTCGACAGGCTCGAGCGGCGCGCGTTAGGAGAGGGGCGTGTGGCGGGTTGTCGCGCTCCAGGGGAGGGGCCCTGCGCGGTCAACTGGCTATCGATCTGGGCGCGCCAGGCGCCACCCAGAGCGGACCAGGCGAGCGGCGAGTTATCGCTGCGGCGTCGGCGTCAGCGGCGGCGTCTGCGTCGCGGCGCCCTGCCGGCTCGGCGCGATAATCCCGTTAGCCGCTCGCCAAACACGGCGCCCGCTCCGGCTAATTCCCCCGACCAGACTTGCGCGGCCGGCCGGCTCCTTCGCCTATCCGCTCCGCCGTGACCCAGATGGCTGCCGCCGGTAAACCTATAACCCGCCGCCGAACCAAAGCGCGACCAGTTGCTAACGGCCTGCAGTTAACTCTGTTCACTATGGCCCGGCGGCCGGCGGTGCAACAACTGAGCCATCGGGTCGTCGGTAACGCCAGCTCCAACAAGGATTATCTGCTGGTTTGCCCTGCGCCCGCGGCTTACTTGCAGTGTGAAGCACTTGCAACGAATACAGTAACCACTCAGTGCTGCTCCTGTTATCATCACAGGAGAACTAACTGCACTGAATTAAGAAGGTATATCCACATATATCTGAGATTTTATGTAGCAGACACCAGGTCTTCAGTAGCCACAAATTTTTCAGGTATTAACGACTCATATGCACCGTAAGACAGAAAAAGAAAAGAAATACGAACCACGAAGAAATTATCCATGAACCGTGATACTACCCAATTCTTTAGAAAATCAAAAATTACAATCTCACTTTAGTTATTTAAAGGAAATAGGAAGCGCGGGATCACTGGTGATGGACAAGCTTGTGATTGTTTTACAATTTTGACTAAAAACAGACTTTTTTATAAACTTCAGTTGGGACATTTGCGTTCTTACTGATGCAATATACAAATCTTCACTTTAATTGAATTTCATAGACACGAATAAGAACCATGTTTAGCGTCCGCAACCAAAATCACAGTTGGTTGGCACGGTGAATAACCAATCATAAACAATCGTTCTTGTTTAACCATATCTCAAAGACTAGTAACACTATACACTTCCAACCCAAAGTTACACCGCCACATAATACCAGAACTTCATTTAAAAAAAAAAAAATATCTTAAAGCTTAATAAAACTGAACTGCCCACGTAAAGCTCCACAGAGAAACATGCTTATACTAAAAATGCAACGTGGGCCAACCAAGGTCACAAAAGTGACGCACAGGAGAAATAACAAGTTGCACATTCATTAAAGATACACAAATGATTAACATAAGTGTTAAATATGATTGGCTAGTAATAACGCAACCAGTAAAATAACTTACAGAAACGCAAATCTTAACAAGTGGCCTCCCCTAACTTTAGAGAACAGCGTTAAGCCCCACAGCAGTATTAGGAAACAATGACGCAACGGCCGGCAAGCAATACGAGCGTTCACTCCCCACGGCTTGTGCACAGGCTCACTAGCAGGTGGTATATATATATATATATATATATATATATATATATATATATATATATATATATATATATATAGTTCGACAGGCCTCATAATGAGCGGTCCCGACAAGAGTCCATAACCGCACCGACACCAGGAAACGAGCAAACTCAACAAATGGCCTGTAGCACAAATAGATTGCAATGAAAAGAAGGTCAAATCACAGACAGACACACTGGAATATATAATAAGCATGTCCCAAATTTCTATGAAGCAATCCTTTAACATCAACCGTCTCCCAGTAAATTACCAGAAAACTTAGATATCACTTCCAGTTGCCTCAAGGCACTTTCAACATTAAATAAACATACAAAATCCTGCCGTGAGAAATGATTAAACCATTATTAACTGACGGGCGCGTGTACAACGGTAACCAGTCCCCAAGCGGTCAATATGTCCTAAAACAAGTTAAAACTTGCATGAAAACCATTTAAAACACACACTCCACACATGATGAGAAACGAAATGAGGAACATCAGCCTCCTTAAAATAGCTACTGCGGAACCAAGTTCAGAACCATCTCCGGCAGCTACCCGTGCCACAATAAGTTTCAATAATCTTCTTAGTCAAACACAGAACTTGGGGCTTGCAAATTACGAGCTCGGAAGCGGTTGAGCGTGAGACGACGAATCCACCACAATTTTGCACGTCAAAGCGCCCAATGATCGGCACCGTACATCCGGCGCGACAAAAGACAAGCGCGGCGAGCACGGCGAGGCCCATGCACCACGGGTAGGGACGCCGGCTTGTTTTAAACAGACGTTGGCTCGTTGAACGCCGACCTGAGACTCTCCCATCACACGTTCACCCGGATAAACGCCGGGAGGAGCAGTCAAAGATAGTTAAAAAATGTTCACATGTGTGTGAAATCTCATGGAACTTAACTGCTAAGGTCATCAATCCCTAAGCTTGATCTCTACTTAACTTAAATTATCTTAAGGACAAACAGACACACTCATGCCCGAAGGAGGACTCGAATCTCCGCCGGGACCAGCCATACAGTCCATGACTGCAGCGCCCAAGACCGCTCGGCTAATCCCGTGCGGCTGTCAAAGATAGCAAGACAGCCGAATATCGATATCAGCGATGCAAGTGGAACACCCTAGCGCCAGCCGCCACGGCTCAACCTCACCCTCTTAATTTAACGGAAATTCATAGATGTGATGCAGAAACATACAAATGATACCAGTTTCATAAAAATCGGATGAATTGTGGAAAAGAAAGAGCTTCCCAAACTGAACAAGTCAATGACGTGTTGGTTCACCTGTGGCCCTTAAGCAGGCAGATACTTGGCTTGGCATTGTTGGATGTCCTCTTAAGGGATATCTTTCCAATTTCTGTCCAATTGGAGTGCTAGATCGTCAAAATCCCGAGCTCGAGGGCCCTGAGCATAATGCTACAAACATTGGCAATTTTCTAGAGATCTGGTGACCTTGCTGGCCATGGTGGGGTTTTGAAAGCTCGAAAACCAGCAGTAGAAACCATCGCCGAGCGGACATGCCTTACCTTGCTGAAGTGTATTCGCAGGACGTCCTGCCATGAAGGGCAACAAAACGGGGCGTAGAATATCGTCGACAAGTCCCTGTGCTGTCAGAGTGCCGCGGATGAAAACTAAAGGGGTCCTGCTATGAAAAGAAATGGTACGCCAGACCATTACTCCTGGTAGCCAGAACGTGTAGAGGAAGACAGTCAGTTGGTATCCCACTGCTGGGCACGGCATTATCAGATAAGTCTTCGGACTGGAGTCTCACTGACTGGAGTAGAATTTTCTTCAGCGATGAGTCTCGCTTCGCACTCAGCCCCAACGACCAGCCAAGATGTGTCTGGAGAAGCCCCAGACAACTGTGTGAAAGCAACCTGAATATCGCTCTCCGTATGTAACCATTAATGCTTATCTAATGTGCTTCTTCTCTTGACAGCAGGCGCCCTTTGGTTGTTATCCGCGACACCCTTACCTCACAGCGGTACATCGACTATATTCTACGCTCCCTTTTGTTGCCGTTCATGGCAAACCATTCTGGACTTTTAGATAATGCTCTGCCGCACACGGCAAGTATTTCTACAGCTTGTCTTAGCGTTTACCAAGCCGTACTTTGGCCAGCAACGTTTTCAGAACTCTCTTCAGTAGGGAACGTTTGTAGCATATTTGGCAGGGCCGTTGAACCAGCTCGGGATTCTGACGATCTAAAGAGCTAATCGGCGAGAAAGTGATGTCTCCCACGAGGACATCCAACAGCTGTTTCAATCAATGCCAAGTCGAATAACTGCTCGCGTAAGGACAAGAGGTTAGCTAGACTTGTTGGGTTCGTAAGCCTCTTTTCCCTGAAGTTTGTTTGTACGTGTGAATCACGCCTTCCGATTTCCTTCCAATTCGGATAATTCCCTGGTGGTGCCGCGTTCTTTTTATCTCATTTTTTGTCTTAGTGTGTATCATGTCTCTTTTGGCCTCCATTGCATTGCACTGAATGATCAAGGGTGGCGCAGGTGCATCTTCCGCACCACAAAGTCTGCACTTGGGAGCGTTTTTTTCCCAATACGTATCAAGTGCAAGTGTTTCCTCAAGTTTCCATGGTCAGTCTTTGATCCGAATATGTGCTAGATTTACCTCCAGTTCAAGCCCATAGTAGCAGAACATCTCTTATGGCTTCGACATCATTTGCTTGACAAGTTTTGGATCCTAGTCCGATGTCACTCTTGCTGTCTCCAATGCAGCTACGTTGTTTTGTTCCTAGCATCCCTTTAGTGATGGTTCAGGCAGGTTTCAGTGAAACAAATGGAGACGTTGCTCATGTCTTGGTCAGCCTATCATCTTGATCACCACCAGTAATTTCTGCATGACCAGGTTAACTTCGGTGCTTTCCCCCAGTCTCAAAATATATTAACAGCATTTGCAACGGACATTGATCCCATCCCAGAGGGTGATACAGATTTCATATTCACTTAGCCGACTCTGAGAACTGGGATACCACGATGTTTGTATGATATAGTAAATTCTCCCCCGATGCACACTCCGAAAGCACATGTCTCCACATGGAATATCGCATCCAGTGCGGGCTAAATTTATAGCGGCGCGCTGCCACTCTCAGACAGTTGAAGGCAGTTCACATCACATTTCACATCCGGTTCTCTTCACGTATTGCCTACGGTTCTGCGTTTCCAGTCTACATCAGCCAACGCTGTCTTGTTTGCCACGGAGTAGCATGTCTTTAATTAATAGTATTCATCGGCCCGTTCAGCACCAAGTGTCTGCTAGAGTTACTAGTCTGTGAGGCACCTCAGTAACAGTCAAATACAGCAGTCCTGCCAAACATACTTAAAATAAGAATCAAAACATGGTCCAATCAGACGGTTGAGCCGTGGCTGGCTTGTGTTATGCTTTGCATTAAACCTTGGTTGCTATTCTGCGATTAGTCTCCCGCGGTTATCGTGATTATGCTGTAATCCTCTCTCTCCGCGAGTGGCAGCAGGAGCGTGTATCGATATTCGCACCCTTGCACTATAAGGCCTCGCGCTTACAGTTTCCGGCTGTGCGTGTGCGGGCAGTTGGTCGGTTGTCGTGGAGCAGCGAGGAAGTCTCCGTGGCGCGTATCTGGCCGGGGGCCGCTGCGGTGTCCACGCGCGGTCAGATTGTGAGGGGCTGTTCCCATTGCGACGAGGTCCGTGGCCCACCGATCCCGGACACGAAAGTTGTCTTTATTTAATCTACCAGCCAGCCCCAAATGTTCACATTGTGTCGTTTGAATTTCGTTGTGGGCGTTGTGTGACATTCCCGCGATCAACAACGTGTGTTTTCAAGTTGACGAAATTCTAGCCGCCCTCCTGTGGAGTGTAGCTAGACTTGATTATTTTGAATTGAAGTGCACCAGCGGAATCTTCTGCCTTGTGGCCGTTAACGTTCCGGTTACCTGCCCTGGCCGTTGACGTAAATTCAGGCACTGTATTTTCCTAGTCATGTTGTGGCTGTCCAGCATGGTGTGTAGTTCGACAGCTGAATGTGTATTCGTTGTGGGCGCCGATACCTTCTGTGTTGTTCTATTGAACTCCCTGTTGTGTGCTGGTCGGGTGGAGCGAAAGTTATCCTGTCGCTTGGTCCGCTGACTGTCTGTCGGTTAGGTTGCCGTCGGATCGAGAATTGTTGTGCCCACTGCCTTTCTCACCAAAGCGAGCGTTAGTAATTGAATTCCAGGCCGACCCTAGGAAACTTCAGAGCGCCGTTTGATGTGCTGCCTTTTCATATTGGTCCTTGTTGTTTGTTTATGTATGGCTTCTAGCCGATTTTAAGTTAAAGTTGTTTTGCACTTAAGGCGTGAGATTGTTTGGGCCTTCAGCCTAATTTAGAGAAATGTTTTAACATGAATCCTTCTGCCTTTTAAAATTCAAATTCTTGTTTTGAGTCTTAAGTGATTCGCCTTCAGCCGGTTTTAAATTAAAGTTGTTTTGCCCTTGAGGCGTGAGATTGAATGGCAAATTGAGCCGGGAATTAAGTTCTAAAGTTAATGTTTGGCTTGCTCTGTTTTTAATGTTGTCTTTACTCTTGTAATGTTTGTCAAATAAATAAGTAGTATGATCGAGCGCAACTGACAGCCACTCATTTTGGCCACTTTCCACAAATAAAACTATCTGTCCTGTCCTGCGGGTATAGCAGGGGATATCAGCTGCATTCTTTTTATTTTCCATGTAACTGAATGCAGCATAATTGGGCCATATTTTAATTCTTAAAACACAATGACACTTTTGACCCCGTCAAAATTAAAATTTTTAAAATATATAATAATTTTGAACGTGTTAAGTTCGTCAGACTATTAGGATCTGAATACTGAGCCATCCATCCGTCAACACTAAAAGGTGAGTATCACTTCTGTACATTGACTTAATAAATTTATATCATTACACACATGTTGTAAGTTTTCGTGTCTGTTAGAGCCCCGTGTTTATATAAAGTTGCGTCCAGGCCAGCCGCTCTGCACAGCACCTAATTAACTGTAGCTGGAAGTTCCCTTTCTGCTGCTTGTGATGTAGGGAATCATAAGACTGTGATGAGTACAATATAGAGGAACCACTACATTTGAACAATCTATGTGTAGACGAACAGTTTGACTGTAACTCAAATGTGCCAGCTCGTCTGGTTATACTGGACTAAACTCTTCAGTTTACGTTTTCGACAAAACGATCAAAAGATATTTTATATTTATTTTTTAACAACGTTGCACCTGGTACGCAATTCAGACTCACTTGAAAATGGCAACAGATCGGTGACTGCGCTCTTAGAGAGAAACCTAAAAATAGAATACCATTTTTATAATAACAGTCAGTGAGACAGATTAATGCTATTCTGACATTGAGTGATTTCTAAGAGAACGAGCCGCAGCCACAACCAAGTACCGAATGTAAGACATTCACAACTGGCCGCCGTCTTTGACCAGACAATGCAGCACTTAGCTGGATTCCACCCAAGAAGGTATAGCAACAGCCAAGACTAGGTCATTGGCCGCTGTTCGAATTGCTTTCGAGTGGGACAGAACACAGTGGCTTGTGCGCAGTCAGCGCTAGATAGCTGTATTTCAACCCCCTGGGCCATTACGGCACCGCTGAATAGCCAGGCTGTAATATGAAGGCAGTAATATGAGTCCCAGTCACTGTGGGTCAAAGGTGAACTGATGACGCTGCCCTCAACGCCGCTGCCGAGCCTCAAACCTCTCTCTGCCGTCGGATTACACAAGTGTTTGCGCAACTGAGCACTCTGCTGTCTTCACGAGATCACGACGCTGGGGTCCAGCCACCGCGAAATCAGCCAAATTTAAACGAGGACTCCTTCGTGCTGTGCCACTGGAGATGAGACACAGTTTTCCATTTTCGCTGTCGCAGAGGCCAACACCAGACTGAGTTACGAGAGAGATCCCTTGATACACCACCCGCTGCTGACTGCGATGCTGGGGGACAACACAACGAGTAATGTCAGGTACCGTATTTGCCGTTCTCACTAGGGATCACTGCTAGCACCATCGACGACTGCCGAACACAAATAAACAGTAATTAAGAGCCTCTTGTATCCACTGCTTCAGCATCTATCTTCGGTAGAGAATCACAACCCGTGTCAGGCCATCCAAGGCCCCACGTTATAGAGCACAGTCAAACATAACTCGGGAAATTCAAGTTTCCAAACAAAATTTGGTTGCTGGCGCTATTTTTCTGTAACCTACGATCATACAATTGAAGAGCTTTTATATAAGGAGCGTTCAACAAGGAATGCAACACATCTTTTTCCTGAAAGAAGGTTAGTTTCACTCAGGATTGCAATACTGCGGTATCGATAGCTACGATGCCACAACGTAGGTCCGCTCTGCTAGGTTGGCACTACGAGAGACACCGACGACAGCGCCCTCTAGCCGGTGCTGTCGAGGTCTACGTGCTCCGCGACTGCTTCAGCCCATTTGATCAGTTGCAGCCAGCCAGGATACTTCGCTTCAGCATCGCACCTACGTACAAAGTTATATAATCGTGTATCACCTAGTTTTTGCACCAGTAAACCATGTTCTTGCATTACGGACTCGTATTACCTTTCCCCGTTCCTACCCACGCGCTGCCTCCCAGGCGGGATACGAAAATACAACGTATTATTCCCCACTCTTGTGGCTACACTCTTGTGGCTACAGAATCCTATCTTTCAACATAATCTCTGTTCAATGCAGCAGCCTTACGTCACCATACTGAGAAGGCCTGTGTGACCGTATACTATCGCTCCACCGGTTGACAACGGAAGCAACATCTTGCTGCATCGGTAAATTTCCCCTCATTCGCACTCTGCTTCCCGCGGAGAGCATTCTTCAATGGGCCAAACAGGTGGAAGTCGGAAGGTGCAAGATTAGCCTGTAGGATGGCTGAACAGTCCAATAACATTTTACAGCTCCTTTCGGGTGCGCTGACTTGCCTGAGGTTTTTGTGTCACGGAGAAGGAGAAGTTCGTTTGCATTTTCCTGCGACGAACACACTGAAGTCATTTCTTCAATTTCCTGAGGGCATCCACATTTGACTGCTTCAACAGGTGAACAAGTGTGTCAACAATACCAATAGAGACGTCCTGTCGTGCAGCCAAATGTTTGATTCTGATTAGTCGGCCGGCCGCGGTGGCCGAGCGGTTCTAGGCGCTTCAGTCCGGAACCGCGAGACCCCTACGGTCGCAGGTTCGAATCCTGCCTCGGGCATGGACATGTGTGATGTGCTTAGGTTAGTTATGTTTAAGTAGTTCTAAGTTCTAGGGGACTGATGACCTCAGATGTTAAGTTCCATAGTGCTCAGAGCCATTTGAACCATTTTTCTGATCAGGCGATCACCTCGAATGAGGCTGACTGCATCTTTCAACACTGCATGAGTCACAGCTGTGTGCGGCCGGCCGGCTCGCGGTAGATCGACCAGGTTTGCGCGACCTGGCTGTGATGACCGCAGACGCCTCGCCCAATGACCCGCCGTGTTTTTCTTCACTGCCAGGTCTCCATAGACATTCTGCGAGCGCGTACGAATTGCTGCAGTGCTCTGGTTTTCCGAAGAAAAATAGAAAAAAATAACTCGATGAAAGCTCTCTGCTTGGAAAGCACATCCTTTACAGACGCCATTTAGAAGACTACGTAAAGCGCCGCCACATATCGGAACCTCATGAAACTATAGGTGCTGAAGCCAGAAAAGCTGATCAGTTTCTCAACTTCTTCAGTATGTCTATATCAGTTGTATAAAAAGAAGACGAATTACTATTACAGGTACACTATTCCTGATTTCTTTCATAAGAAACAGCAATAGTATTTGAATTTAGTGCTCAGAGTACAAGGGGGTTCGCAAAGTATTTATCAATGGCTACAAAGAGCAATTCTTATAGGTTTATGTTACTCTTCAGGCATATTCTCATTTCTTATTTATTTTTTATTGTATCCAGATATGCAATGCCTTTTACACGATATATATATATATATATATATATATATATATATATATATATATATATCGTGAAAAGGGCATATACATATAACTCTGAATACTATGGGACTTAACATCTGTGGTCATCAGTCATCTAGAACTTAGAGCTACTTAAACCTAACTAACCTAAGGACATCACATACATCCATGCCCGAGGCTGGATTCGAACCTGCGACCGTAGCGTTCACGCAGTTCCGGACTGAAGCGCCTAGAACCGCACGGCCGCACCGGCCGTATATATATATATATATATATATATATATATATATATATATATATAGGGTGAGTCACCTAACATTACCGCTGGATATATATCGTAAACCACATCAAATACTGACGAATCGATTCCACAGACCGAACGTGAGGAGAGGGGCTAGTGTAACTGGTTAATACAAACCATAAAAAATGCACGGAAGCATGTTTTTTAACACAAACCTACGTTTTTTTAAATGGAACCCCGTTAGTTTTGTTAGCACATCTGAACATATAAAGAAATACGTAATCAGTGCCGTTTGTTGCATTGAAAAATGTTAATTACATCCGGAGATATTGCAACCTAAATTTGACGCTTGAGTACCACTCCTCCGCTGTTCGATCGTGTGTATCGGAGAGCACCGAATTAGGTAGGGATCCAAAGGGAACGGTGATGGACCTTAGGTACAGAAGGGACTGGAACAGCACATTACGTCCATATGCTAACACATATTTATTGGTCCTTTTCACTGACGCACATGTACATTACCATGAGGGGTGAGGTACACGTAAACACGTGGTTTCCGTTTTCAATTACGGAGTGGAATAGAGTGTGTCCCGACATGCCAGGCCAATAGATATTCAATGTGGTGGCCATCATTTGCTGCACACAATTGCAATCTCTGGCGTAATGAATGTCGTACACGCCGCAGTACATCTGGTGTAATGTCGCCGCAGGCTGCCACAATACGTTGTTTCATATCCTCTGGGGTTGTAGGCACATCATGGTACACATTCTCCTTTAACGTACCACACAGAAAGAAGTCCAGAGGTGTAAGATCAGGAGAACGGGCTGGCCAATTTATGCGTCCTCCACGTCCTATGAAACGCCCGTCGAACATCCTGTCAAGGGTCAGCCCAGTGTAAATTGCGGAATGTGCAGGTGCACCATCATGCTGATACCACATACGTCGACGCGTTTCCAGTGGGATATTTTCGAGCAACGTTGGCCGATCATTCTGTAGAAACGCGATGTCCATTGCAGCTGTTTGGGCCCTGCAATGAAGTGAGGACCAATGAGGTGGTCGCCAATGATTCCGCACCATACATTTACAGTCCACGGTCGCTGTCGCTCTACCTGTCTGAGCCAGCGAGGATTGTCCACGGACCAGTAATGCATGTTCCGTAGATTCACTGCCCCGTGGTTTGTAAAACCCGCTTCATCGGTAAACAGGTAGAACTGCAACGCATTCTCTGTTAATGCCCATTGACAGAATTGCGATGATTAAAGTCATCACCATGTAATTGCTGATGTAGCGACACATGAAACGGGTGAAAGCGGTGACGATGCAGTATGCGCATGACACTACTTTGACTCAGTCCACCGGCTCTCGCAATGTCCCGTGTACTCACGTGTGGGTTCATGGCAACAGCAGCTAACAAACCAACTGCACCCTCTTCTCCTGTGACGGGCCTGTTGCGGACCCGTTTGCGTGCTACGACCATACCTGTTGCATACAGTTGGCGGTAGATGTTTTGCAATGTGCGGCACGTTGGATGCTCTCTGTCCGGATACCGTTCTGCATACACCCTGCAGGCTTCAGCTGCATTTCGTCGACATTCGCCATAGATGAGTATCATCTCCGCCTTTTCAGAGTTCGAGTACACCATGGTCACAGTTCCTACAACACTACACTATCAGAGACGTCTGGTAACACGGTGTACTACAGTTGGTCTGCGTGCGGAGACGAATGCAGAATAACAATAGCAGCAAGCGCTACATGCGGACACTGCGACAGCTAGACCAAACCACAACAGTGCACTACAGCCACACTCGTAAAAGCGGTCGTCATCGTAAACATGTCCCTGCAGATGCTGCTCGCCGACCGTGGCCCGTGTTTGTTACAACACGCAACTGAACGTCGGAGGTTTCAAGCGTCAACTTTAGGTTACAATATCTCCGGATGTTGCATGGGGGCTTAATTAAATATTATAGATTGAAAATATTTTTTTAGTTTTTTAGTATGTCCGATTACGCTGTGTCTCGTAATCGGTTGGCCCTGACTAGTATTATTACGCTATCTGACTGCAACAAACAATGTACGAAAATTTTCGTGAACACAGTTAATTAATTAAGTCCCCAGCAACTATAAAATCTACGAAACCAATAAGCAGAAAAGTAACTGTTCTGTATGTGGGAGTGTGACTCAACGTACGCATCTGGCACGGTTCTTCTTCAATAACACAAGAATTTTTTTATTAACATTTATACTGACGTGACAAAAGAAAATTAGAAAACTATAATTACGCAAGAAAACCAGAATTCACTCTAATACAAGAACACAAGCCAGATGCTTTGTTGACTGAACCTGTAGTGACGCATTATTTCAGATACACAATTAATAAAAGAACATTGTAGTTTTTACCTTCATATATATTGACGAAATGCACTCATTACAATAACATCTGCTATCTCTCCCATCAAATAACTGCATAAAACATGGAACAACACTCTTTACTACCACATCTCACTCCGACTTCACGACAAGCAGTGCCCACTAGCACATCTCGGTACCAACTCTTAACACACACTGACCTCAACGAGTTCTCTCCAAGCACTGACTGCTACGAACTCTCGACAACCACTGACTTCTACAATCTCATAACAAGCACTGACTGCCATGAGCTCTTAACACGCACTGTGGAGGCGGCTTAATAGTACTCTTTGGCGCAATCTCTGGCGCAGTGGCACAGTGTAGCCACCTTTCAATGTAATCAACATTTTACAATGCAACAAACGGCGCTGATTACGTATTTGTTTATATGTTCAGATGTGCTAACAAAACTAACGTGATTCCATTTTTAAAAAAACGTAGGTTTGTGTTAAAAAACATACTTCCTTGCATTTTTGTATGGTTTGTATTAAACAATTACATTAGCCCCTCTCCTCACGTTCGTTCTGTGGAATAGATTCGTCAGTATTTGATGTGGTTTACGAAATATATCCAGCGGTAACGTTAGGTGATTCACCCTATATATATATATATATATATATATATATATATATATATATATATATAGGGTGGTTACAAAATGTGTGGAATGCTTGTAGGGATGTTACAGGGCAGGTTGTACTGAGACATAAATGTTAAAAAAGTAATTCGATACGTTGCTCCGTTTCCGAGTTATTTAGCATAGAATTTAGCTAATCGGGGCGTCGCGCGCTCGCATTCAAGCGGCCTGCCAGGGGCGGTGCTGCTCGACGAGTGCTTTGTCTCGTTAGCTGAAACTTGAATTTACGCGCGTGACGATCTGATTGGCTAACTTCAATGCTAAATAACTCGGAAACGGCGCAACGTATCGAATTTCTTTGTTAACATTTATGTCTCAGTACAACCTGCCCTGTAACATCCCTACAAGCATTTCACACATTTTCTGACCACCCTGTATGTGTATATACATATGTGTGTGTGTCTCTCTGTGTATGTGTGTGCGTGTGTGTGTGTGTGTGTGTCCGTGAGAGAGAGAGAGAGAGAGAGAGAGAGAGACGGTAGCTGATGAATACTCAGTACGCGTTCCATACAGTTAGAATACCATGCATCTGTGTCACAATGAAACACGTATAGTGAAACAGGGGTTTAGCCCCCGACACCGTCACATTGCTGAACCGTACGGAAGTGTCAAGCAGCTTCTCAGTCCGCACAGCACGCACTATCTCGAAATTTCTTCGTTATAAAGAGCAGTGATTTGTCAGCATAAGGCACAAACGCGGATTCCTCTGCTACAGACCCGGTCTTTTCTGCCGGAGGGGAAGAAAATATTTATGCTTGGTAGCACAAACGAATAGACATAAATGGCGTAACGAGGAAAATGTAAACCGTGGCCCAACACGAGCCGAGCGAGGGGAGGAAAAGCCGTGCGCGCTTCATTAACCCTCACGAATAGCGCGCAGCTAGTCAGCCGACAGCGCATTCATTAAAACGCACGCTCTGCTGGCGACCCCTAATGACGACTTTGATCGCTGCAGTGAGACGCCGACGGAAATTTTCTCTCGACGGAATGAATAATTAGAATCCCGCTTACCTCAACGTCGTTCTGAAGAACTTTCTGATACCGGCAAAGAACTGAATAATAAGTTGCGATTGAACTGCTGTTGCAAAATTCAAAGTTACGAACCAACAACGTCACTAGTCGAAAGAGTAATGTGAATTACAAGTGGAGCGAATATCGAGTGAAACTGCATGAAGTCTTTTAATAAATAATAATATTGCTCTAGAAAAATAGTATTCCCCTTCTGTACTAATTTACTAACTCCCAAACAATGTAACTCCAGTGCGTTTCGTATTATGATCGACGGAAAGGAATTATTTGAGTGTCAGACTGTAGCTTAACTCGGCCCATTTCAATCTTAATTAATGCAATGGCTTTTGTCCGGTGCCTTCTCCGGTTCTTACGGAGCGAAACAGATATTATTTGCTACGTCGCTCAGTTCAGATCATCTGTAGAATGCAGTCATAATATATCCACAATTATCAGTTTAATGTACACACCATCGATCGCTTACCATACTTTAGTAAAAACCCTGTCATGAGGAATTAAATTTCTTTGCCATATAATCCACATACATGTAATATTTTAGCTAATTTTCGATTGCACAATACACGCAGCCCTCCTACATATTAATTTGGTTTGCAATTTTGTGCTCTGTTTGATACCAGCACATTCCCTCGTGTGAATGACTGTGAGAGAATCATATACCGGGTGGTTGTAATTAAAGTGCAGCTACTTATGGAGGTCCAGTGTGGACCTTAATTCTAGTACGATAGTAAAACTTGATAGTTACGTCAATACGTTAATGCGGAACCGATTTATGGAAAAAAAGAATTACTTCAAGTTTTGGCCAATAGGTGCAAATATGGCGATGAGAATGCAAGAAACACGTATAGAAATGTTTCATAAGTAATGTATTAGGAACTGGACGTGGGTAGAAAAAGTCAAACAAGTGAGAAGGGCATAATTTTGGTTTTTTATTAACCGACGCTTACACAGTTTGTTCATTGTGAGCACAACAGACGTCGCCGAAATGCTGCTTTCGCCAAACGACGCCATTAATACTAGCTCGCAGCAGTTGCGGTGGAATATGAGCAACGTGTTCATGTACAGTGGCCTTCAGATCAGGTAGAGACCGAACGTGTTCCCGGTAAAAGTCATATCGATTCGGATCAGGTGATTTTGCAGGCCATTCATCTGTACGAACACAAGATAAAGCGTTCGTGGAATGTTGCATTAATAGTTACTTCAATGGGGGAGCGAAAGGAGATGTTACCGTGACTTGCATGAAACCAGTAGTTTCCACACAGTTGCACTCTTCCAAAGCGGGAATCATAAGCTGAACAAAAGAGTCTCGATAACGTGCAGACGTCAGGGTAAATTTGACAGGCCCTATGGGTGTATACTCCACAAATAAACATGGACTGAGCAGAAAGGTGCTCGTTAATCTACACTACAAAGTCACATATGGCGAGTGTAATGGCTCTTCGTGTAAATCAGGCGATATAATATACACCAAATTATGCAGTTACGCGTATTCACTACACAATGTAATGTAAAATGTGCCTCGTCACTCCACAGAATATTTCCCGGTCACATGTTATCATCAATCCGTGCCAGAAACCGAAGAACATATACAGAACGTTGCTGCAGATCATGATGCTTATGTTGTTGCGCCATCTAGATCTTGAGCTCGTGCCAGCGTAAAACAGACAGCGAAACGTTCGGTACCCTAGCAACGAACACATAGCATTTATCGGCATAGTAGTTTGTTCATACCGTCACTATAAATGTTTGATTTAGATCACGGAGCCACAGGCCCTGCACTGTTTCATTAGTTTTGGAAACAGATGAAAATGCGATGAGGCGAAGTCGGGACTGTCGTAAGGGGTCCGTAGGCCCTTACTATAAGTTTTGCGACAGCACAGGTCGACAGGACAAACAATCGATAGTGTGTGTCGGGTTGCGAGAGCGAGAGCGAGTGTTGTGATAGAGTGTGGTACGCGCTGTGGGCCGAGCCGGGTGGAGGTCTGTTGCTGGAATGCAAGACCGTACCGACAAAGGGAGTGGCCATCGCCGTGGTTTAACCCCTTTGTGTTAGGAATATTCGGGAAAGTGAAAAGTATAATTAATAGAGTGATTCAGTGATATTTCAGTGCCGATATTTGTATTTTCGCGTCTACCGCGCCGGCATTATTTGGATTGCAGTGTTGGATTGCAGTGTTGGATACAGTGATTAAAATTTGCGTGTGACGATAATGAATAACAAAGAGGCCTGTGCTAAGATTAGCCGTTATTAACTCTGTAAGACGAAGGCAGTGGCTGTCTCCCTATTTTGCTGTTTTTGTGATGAATATAGGTCGTTGATTGATGAAGCTGTATTGTTGTTCTTCTTGCCACCAGACATTTTATTATTACAGCATTTGAGAAGGACAGAATGGAATGTAACATCTCCGTAGCAGTCCAATCCGATTGCCAGCCCCATTAGGTACACGGTCACATTAATTAATATCTGTTTTGGGCTGCTGTCAGATCTCGATCGAGCGGGATAAGTCAGTAAAATAAACCGGAGTGTTACACTGTGTACAGGACGATCGATATCAGAAAACACAAGAGGCTATATTATTGCATGTGTCGCAGCCCTCGCGTGTGGTCTGGCATTGTCATGCTGAAAAAGAGGGTGCTCAATGTGTGGATGAATTCTTTAAATTCGTTATTAGAGTTTGCGACGATCTAGCAGTACCGGAAGAGTTTGCGGTGGCGCATTTAGGCATGAATTGCAAATGCACAACACATTGAACATCCCAGAACACTACGAGCAATACTTTGGCTGCTGATGAGATTGTCCTGAACTCCTTTGAAGTCGATGATCCTTTCTGGTGAAAGGCCATTGATGCTCTCTTGTTTTCGGAGTCAAGACGGTGAACCCCGCTTTCATTATCTGTCACAATGTATTTAGGGAACCTGTCGTTATTAGGCTCAAAACACTAAAGAGATTGTTGCACATGTCCAAACTCGACTGTTTCATATCAGAAATGGGCATTCGAGGCACCCACCGAATTTTCTGTAGCGCACTTCTGCAATGATGACTTGTACACGCTCTCGTGATACGCCACACCTCTGATATGCCACCCTTACTAAGAGTTGTGTCTGTGTTATCCGACAACTGTTTTCTCTGATTAGTTCTTTAAACATATTCAGACGGTTCTCGTCGTTTGCCATAAGACGTAGTCCACTGAGAACTCTGTCACACAGTTTGAGGTTAGAAACACCGTTTCCTTTATTACGAGCACCAGCAGTCCGACAATGCACATATTACAGATGTCGATACAATCATCACCTTACAAAGGTTTCATTCTTCTATGGAGCTGAGCTCTTGGCACGTGTCCTGCAGTTAGAAACTCGATAGCAGCACGTTGTTTCTCACGCATCGACATAGTTACGTTACACACAGCCATGTTACATGCTACAATTCGGAGCACTCTAGCGGCAGAGGGTTGCAACTTCCACAAGCGAAGCACGAATGTCGGCCGAGTAATTTCCATGACATCCAACATCTCAACCGATACTGAGAACAGAATAAGAGATCCGGAGTCATCCCTCTTCAGCACGCTCTCGTGCGTACAGAAACTGCTGAAAGCGATCTGCACCACGAAAGAGCACCTAGGGATTTCCCCGAAAATAAACAACCAGTATCCTTGAACTGCTGGTGTATTTTTGGGTACTTCGGGTACTGTAGGAGATGTTGTGTCATACTCTCGACAAATACCACCACTCACACCACTCGACGTATTCCATTTAATTAATGTGTGAGCGAGCTAAATGCTTACTGGGAAACACACGATTCCAGAAACTTACAACTGACAAGCAGATTAAACTTTTAGTTTCTGTGCGCTATGATTAAAATTGCTAGAGTTTCGTGTCTTCATTAAAGTTCATTTCACAAGAAGTTGGACGATCTTATTTCAAAAGGACGCATTTACGAAACTCAGATTACCCAAAGCATGATCGTAGAAAGGTACCTTAAAATATATACGTACATGACATCTAAGACTGCAGAAGGATCTCGACTGTTTAACACTCTGAGTTACTATTAAACCTAGAGGCCAATTTGGGCATAATTGTTTAATCAATTTAATGTACAAGTGCAAGAGACGTGTTGGCGATTTGTACTGAGTTGAACTCAGATGCTCTCTTCGGATCGCCTTGTGGCAGTGTGAAGTTCACAGGAATATCCCTTTATAATATGACTTGAATAAAATCTGTCAATGAGCATAGACCACAAATCAAGCAGTAAATAATTCCAAAATGCCATTCGACCATAATGGTTGCCTCAGTCAACGACAGAGACACATAACTACTACTGTACACAAGTCAAGACGCTGACTAAAGTGATTACTAAAGATTTCGAAGTATTCTGGATCTATTTACTTCAGATTTTTACACGATGCTCTAATAAACACTCTGATCCTCATAATACATAAATATATTTATAACGTATACAGGGGAAAATTGTTGCTAAAGATATCGAGAAGTTCTATGTCCATTGGACTATTTATTAGAGCATCTTGTAAAATTCGAAGTAAATCTGTCAAGAAAGCTTCCAGATTTTTAGCAAAAACTCTTCCTCTATATATATGCTATAAATATTATTATTATGTGCGATTGGACCCATACGGATCACGCAAAGCTTTTCCGATTCAATTTTTTAATTCTCCAAACTTCTCTCATTCTTTCCCCATGAATTCTCTTTCTTTCCTCTGTCCATTTTGTCCCCTGTCTCTTGCAAACTTCATTCTCGGGTTGTACTTTCCAACTATTGGTTTTTTGCCTGTATACATTTCTGTTTATAACTTCTGAAGAATTTATTTGTGCATTTGCTAGATCTGTTTTGGTTTCTTGTATCCAGGATATGGTTTTCAAATTTTCAATGTATATTAAAATTTTGTGGGAGAGTCTGGGTCTTGGGAGTCTGTGGATATGACCGTAAAATTTTAGTCTTCTTTTCCGGATGTCTGCGGCGAGGTTAGATAATTTTTCTGCAGTTTTCCGAGACTGTAACCTGTATCCATCTTCCGTTCTTTTTGGGCCAAGAATCTTTCTGATAATTTTGCGTTCCTCTTTCAGGATGCCTTCCAGGTCGCCTTTTCTATGGAGTGTGAGTGTTTCGCTGGCATATAGTGCTTCAGGCTTGATTACTGTATTGTAGTGTCGTATTTTTGAGTGAATGGAGAGACACTTTTTATTGTAGATGTTGTGGGTTTTCCAGTATGCTCTTTTCAGTTTGTGCAGTCGAACTTTTTGTGCAGTTTTCTCTCCCCCTGTGGGTTCTAGGACCTCGCCTAAGTATTTAAAGAATGGAACTCTCTCAATTTGTCCATATTTTGCAGTCAGTTTTTGAGTTTCAAATTTTGAGCAGATGAATTTGGTTTTTTGGAAGGAAATTTGTAGCCCAACTTTTTCGGCGCATACTTTGAGAATGTCTATCTGTTTAATTGCTGTGGTCTCGTTTTCTGCTAGAATGGCCACGTCATCTGCAAATGCCAAGCATGAAATTTTAATACCATCCTTAGATCTTCCTAGTTGTATAGGCTTCCAGTAATTTTGATTCTTCAGTTCTTTTTCCCATTCTCGGATGACTTTGTCTAAGACAAGGTTGAAGAGGAGTGGAGACAAGCCGTCACCTTGTCTGACGCCGGTTTTGATCAGGAAGGGCTCTGATATTTCACCGTGAAGTTTATCTTAGAAGTTGTGTTTGTGAGCGTTTCTTTGATAAGGTTTAGGGTTTTCGGATCGAGTCCTAGCTCCTCAAGGATAATAAAGAGAGATTGCCTATCGATTGAATCATAAGCCTTTGCGAAATCAACAAAGGAACAAATGATCGGACTGTTTCTGACTACTTTGTATTTTAGTGTTGTCTTCAAATTGAAAATTTGTTCTGCACAGGATCGGTGAGGGCGAAAGCCAGCTTGGTATTCACCAATACTGTGTTCGAGTTGTTCTTGTGTTCGTTGAAGAAGACAAGCTGAGAGGATTTTATAAGTGACTTGGAGAAGGGAGATTCCTCGATAGTTGTTTATATCTGCCATGTCTCCCTTTTTATGCAGTGGATGAATTAGGGCGCATTTCCAATCTTCTGGTAGTTTTTCTGTCTGCCAAATGTCTGTGATGATTTGAGTGAGTTCTTTGAGGGAATTTGGTCCAAGATTTTTAAGTAGTTCTGCAGTGATATTATCTTCTCCGGATGCCTTGTTGTTTTTCAGTCTGTGAATATGTCTTTGGATCTCCTCTAGTGTAGGTGGTGGGGATTCTGGATTTGTGTAGATAGCAGTTTCTTGAGGGAATCTTGAAGAAGGTTCAGGGCAATTGAGGAGTCCGGAAAAGTATCTTGCCAGCTCCTCACAATTTTCCCGATTTGTGAGCGCTAGTTTTCCATCTGGTTTTCTGAAACATAGATTTCGTGAGTCGTATCCATTGATTCTCCCAGCAAAGGTCTTATAGAAGTCTCGTACATTATAGTTACGGAAATTTTCTTCAATAGACTCACACTGCTCCTTGAGGTACTTCCTCGTGACTTGTCTGATTGTTTTTGCCACTTGTCTTCTGGTGTTGTGGAAGTGATCTAGATTTTCTGGGGATTTTTTACTGTTATACTTCAGAAAGGTTTTCTTTCTTTCTTCCAGCGCTTTTTCACATCCAGAGTCCCACCAGGGGTGTTTTGTGTTCTTTTTCAATGGGATCAGTTCTTTTGCCTTCTTTGTAATTTTTGTTCGAAATTTTTCCCAAGAGTCAGCTGGTTCCTTTTCCCACTCCTCCTTCAGATTGGTTTCTTTGATCGTTCGTGTGTCAAATTCCATCATGTGTGTTTTCTTCGGATAGAATTTTTTTGGGGTGAATTTCACTTTAATGCGTGTTAAGTAGTGGTCTGAGTCAATGTTCGCCCCTCTGCGGACTTGGACATCATGGATCTCTTTCTGTACGAAATAGGAGATGGCAATGTGGTCAATCTGATATTCGCCGATCTCTTGTATGGGGGACCTCCAGGTCTTTTGTTTTCCAGGTTTTTTTCTCAAAGATGTAGACATAATTTTTAGATTATTTTATATGTTATAAATATATTTGTGTGTTAAATAAATTTATGTATTATATATATTCAAATAAATTTATGTATTATATACAGGATTAGTCACTAAGTATGGCCACCTAGAATAACTTTCAACGTATAAGCCTCTAGCTCCCACTGAATTTCATTGGCATTCTCCGTAAATAAAAAACATAACTACTTGTTCTTCGAAGAAATACATAATTCACAATCGCTTGATTCGATGATACTAGTCTTACCGTTCTTATTAGTTACTGTTACACATCACTGGATTCGACTCCATAGCCACTATCAGAAAATATGCACCAATCTACTGCAGTTATTAATCAGTTATTTAGGATTAATTAGCTCTGAACAATATGGGACTTAACAACAGAGGTCATCAGTCCCCTAGAACGTAGATCTACTTAAACCTAACTAACCTAAGGACGTCACACACATCCATGCCCTAGGCGGAACTCGAACCGGCGACCGTAGTGGTCGCTCGGTTCCAGACTGAAGACCCTAGAACCGCTCGGCCACCCCAACCGGCTAGGATTTTGATTTTGAGGGGTATAAAAAGCTGTAGGATATTACCATGAGAATATTGTTAAAATCATATTGAATGTGCATTTGCCGAGGCTGACATATTACGTTCTTCTATCACTAACTGTCCGCCCCTGGTAGCTGATTGGTTAGCGCGACAGAATGTCATACCTAATGGCCCGGTTTCCATTCCCGGCTGCTCGGAGATTTTCTCCACTCAGGGACTGGGTGCTGTGTTATACTTATCATATAAGGGCAACGGCCTCGCCGCAGTGGATACACCGGTTCCCGTGAGATCACCGCAGTTAAGCGCTGGCGACTCACCCGGTATATTAAAAATATATAGCCTATTATCATCGCAGTGTTTATTACCACATCATATAAACATCTGGGGTAACTCGAACAAGAATATATATACACGTATAATACCACCCATTTTCGGAGCACACCACACCACAACATATCATTTTCTTTATTGCAGTCAGTTGTATCAGGAAAGCTTTGTAATTCAGGTAGGCATTAACGTTAAACTTCATATTGAAGGAAAGTAAAATGAAAAACAAGATCATAAAGAAATCACCAATTGCATTGTTATTTAAAAACATATGTGGCCTCTATCTGTCTGAATATTTGTTAGAGTACCCTATAAAAATTTGAAGTGAATGAGTCAAGAGCAATTCGAGATTTTTGCAAACAATACTGTGTCTCAATATGAATATTAATTAGAGCATCGTCTACGAATTTGAAGAAAATCGATCAAGAATTTTTTGACACCAACGCTGAATTTGTGAGTCCGATGTCTGTCCGCACAGTTGCCAGAGTACTGTGTAAGAACTTGAAATATGAAGAATGTCGTCACTCTGCTGAAGCCGATTCCGTTCAGGTCCGTAATAATGCTCCCAACTTTCATCCCCGTTACAATACGGCGTAGAAATGCCTCCGTTTCAGCCTCGTACTGTAGCAGAAGCTTCCTGCGCACATCGAAGCCCCTTTCTTTTATTTCTGAGGTAAATGTTCCCCCCCCCCTTTTTTTTCGCCGGCCTCGCAATACTTTCCTGACCACTCATCGTAACACGTGTTTTCCCACAGCAAGTCAGCAACTATCGCAGTGTTCTTCTCCTTTACTGCACAGACATAACGTTATGAGCGAGCGACACTTCAGCGCATGTTAAATCCCGTTTGAACTTATCTAACCACTCGTACACTTGCCTTCGACCCACAAAACTTTCATCATATTGCACTGCCATGCGACGGCGAATTTCGATTGTTTTAACCCCCTCAGGTAATAGAAATCTAAATATAACTCAGCTACTCCAAGTTTGTGCCAACTTGCAAGGGTGTCGCCATCTTTTTTCACTATTCCCCAGCATACTGTTCGCGAGGCAGGCGTGCTAACCACATCTGATAATACTTTTAGGACACCACCAAAAAATTACAAAGCAGAACAGATTTTGTGCGAAGTTTCGTATTTTTTATACAACTTCTTTGGTTATCTATTGAATGGATCTTGTAAGAAAATTTCTTAGTAATGATCTACACCACTGTCAAATATCGTATTGTACCATTCGCCTTGAAGTCGCCTGATCTCACAGTATGTTACTTTTGTGTGTGGTTTTGTGTTACTCTCCCCTTCCAGTAACGTAATGTGAACTGCCTCGCAACGTAGCAACAGAAGTAAATTAAGTAAGCCCAGAAATGCTCGCAAAATAGCGCCACAGGTTTCATTATTGTCTGGATGTTTCACAACCTCCAGTGAAGAGCATATCGATCATTTTTGAAAGGTAATCGAAAACTTTGACCCCAAATAATATTGCAAAAAGTATTGAATGGTTGTATGTGACACATATGAAACGTATAACTTGTAAAATCTTTTGAAACTTAAGGTTGGTAACCCTAGTCAGAACTTAAAATTTAGTCATACTTTCACTCGTGCTGAAGAGGCAGTCTTGTGAAATCAGATAAATCTCTTGGAGACACACTGCAGTGTCGTTAGAATCGTTAGCACTCTTTGTCTTATGTTACTTTCTGACTGTCCCAACTCGCAGGAGGTTATAACCAACGTTTATGCCACTTTTGTTCTGTGAAGTGAATCAACAAGCCGGCCACGGTGGCCGTGCGGTTCTAGGCATTTCAGTCCGGAACCGCGTGACTGCTACGGTCGCAGGTTCGAATCCTGCCTCGGGCATGGATGTGTGTGATGTCCTTAGGTTAGTTAGGTTTAAGTAGTTCTAAGTTCTAGGGGCCTGATAGCCTCAGATGTTGAGTCCCATAGTGCTCAGAGCCATTTGAACCATTTATTTTAATCAACAAATTAATGAACAGATTAACTGAACAGTGTTGCTCTATTTGACCGGCAATATAAAGCACGACGCGAGTTCTAGTCTTTCTCCTGGCTGAGTCGAAAGACGTCACTAATACACTCTGTAAGCTGCGTGCTATAATTAACAAGGAGCCATGAGTGGACCTACAGATGACGTTCGCCTTTGCCCATCTTTGATGTCTATAGTTAGGAAGCTAAGAGCCGACGGTAAGGATATGCCATTTGCTCTATGCGTTATACGCCCGTGTCTATTGTTTCCAACTCAGAATCGCTACTGAATGCAAGCCGCCCTTGCTGCCACAGTCCTCATCACATAACGTCCTAATTAGGACTCAAGGGACACCGTTCTGCCTGTCCACGTCAGATATAGCACCAATCCAGCTCTCGCAGCCTGCTGGTCTTATGCTATCAGATTCGCCACCGTTACCGAACAGCATTTCAGACCGTCAGACGCTTCTCAGTGCCTTGCTGGTCAGCGTTGTAATCTGTGACCACCACTATTAAACTTTTAGTTCATAATTAGAGCTATTTAGTCATCAAACCTTATCCAATGTGTGTTTCTATTATTTTCTATGCCTGCTGATATATTACTTCCAACGTACAGCTCCTTTTACCAACAAGTAGTATCATAATTTTGTATCTTTGCCTGTAACAGAATAACCAAAGTATACTTATCCGAACTGTGAATCGTTGTAGGATGTGTGGCACTTTCGTAAAGGCCATTAACGACGGGGTATAAAAACGCCCAAAATCTCTCTCCCCCCTCCCCCAGCTGTATCTGCGTTTTGAAACTTGTCATTTCAAATCGGCCTCCGTTTACTTACCATCTGCAGCGTGTATGAAATGACACATCTATCTTATGCAAATGTTTAATGTTATCGCTATGTCAACGTTCCAGTCTTTGCTAACATGCTTCTCTAGAACTCATAAAAACTAGTGAACACTATCTCTCATAAACTGTCCTTCTGTTAGGTAGTTTTAGCACCACATCATTGGTTCTTCGAACAGCTCAGGTGGCACGGCAGATGAGTCTGTGACAAACCAGTACACTGAGTCTTACTGTGAATGCCAGTTATAGCTAGCACAAATATAATTTTAGAGGAAGGAACAGTTCTTGTGCTACCTGCCAGAGAAACACTGCTGCTCACTATGGTCAGTGTTGTTTCGTATGACTCCGCAGTACAGACCTATGACGCGTCTAACGCAGTGTAGGAAAATATCGAAAGAGGCTTCTAAGTCTCTCAGCACTTGAGTTCTGAACTCAACGAACGTAGGTGAAACATTTAACAAAAAATGTAGTGTGTCGTAACTGACGTAGAATGGACAAGCTCCACCTTTGCATCTTTAAAACTACTGATCCACGCTCGGTGCCAACAATCTACCATAATCCCAGTACGTATTCTCATGCATTCATCTAGTAATCAGGTTTCCTTTGGCAATCACCCGGATATGATCTGACTCCACGTCGCTACCTTTATGTACTCTTGCATCTTGTACTAGTTCTCCGAGTTTCTGTTCATCATGACATTCAGTAATCAATGTATAGCACCTTGCACTCCATTTGAATTTATGAATATCCTTCTTTCTAAAGAGGAGTATGTTGGAAGATGAAGTTTTCGAGGTCTCCCTTCTGCGGAAAGATGGTGAGAGATATCTGGTTCAACAACGACTTGCCCAACATCTACAAAATAAATTTACAGAGAATACATAGATATAGAATGGGGAAAGATAAGACCAAGTGTGATCCAAGGGGCAACGGAAGCAGTAGGGAATCAAAAGAAACTTAGGAGGAGAATGGGGAAATAGCAAACGCAATAAATGATAAACAAAAAGATTATATAACAAGTATTCAGCACATACAGAAGCAGTGAAAGCGCAGCACAAATAAAAGAGTAACAATCGTAAGAAAATAGGGACCAAAGACCAGTAACTACGCTGGGACAAAATGGAACCAAATACTGAAAATGATCTACATGGTGGACAAGAGATGGCTTACAAAGTCCTGAAACAACTTAAAAAGGAAAAACATTCTCTGTGATTAAAAGTAGTGGACAAAAAACTTGAATAAAACGCAATAAAGCTTTATGGGTGGAGAACAACGAAAAAACTGAACCAACAATACTAGATCAGGACAGAGAACAAGATGAAGAAATGTACCAAGGAGCCAATACAGCATTGGAGGAGGTACAGGAAGCGTTGAAGCACAGGAATGATAGCAAAGCAGGACTCGTCATTGTTAATGCAGAACTTAACATACGTGAAACATTAATGCTGCAACTGAGGCTACTGCACTGATTAAATGAAAGATGGAAATAGAAGATGAAATCCGATTCGCCAGAAATAAAACCTCTCTACAAAAAAAGAAATAGAAATGCTAGAGAAAATTGAAGCTGAAAAATTATTTTCAACACTAGCTGAAAGTTATATGCACGAATAATTAACATAGGTTGAATAAATGCTTCTTACTGGAGGAACAAAACGGTTTCAGAAAAAGTTGATTTTGCAGTGACGGTATTACATTAGTGCTGCAGATAACTGAAAAGAGACGAAATGATAACCTGGCTATTCATATTGCATCTATAGTTTACGAAAAAGCATTCGATTGAGTGAATAGGTATACCCTGCGGAATGTAATAGAAAGACAAGGTTATCCTAAACATTTAATAGAAGTGATGAAAAGCTCCTGTTTAAACAACAATTTATTAATTAATGTAGGCAAAGGGAGAACAGGAACAATAATAAATAACAGAGGCGTACGGCAAGGTAAAATCTCTCACCCACTTCATTTAATATGTATACTGACGACACTGCTAGACACTAGAAACAAGCAGTTAAATTAGGAGTAGTATCAATACTTAGAAAAACGCATTTTAAAAACTGTACTCTTTGCTGATGACCACATAATTTTACAATTTGCTCTACAACGCTTGACTTAACAGGCGAATTGTATAACTCGAAAATATCAGAATATGAACCATATTTATGGTTCTTAGAGAAAAATCTCCAGTACGCACTAAAACAATTTTTAATTGAAAATCAGTTGACCAAGCGTCTCATTTTCAGCTATTAGGACATGATCAAAGTTACGAATATGATAATGACCTCTCCAATAACTGAAACAAGTTTCAAATCCTATACCGCACTATACATACAACGTAAGCCTATAAAATTAGGAAATGTAGGTAATTCAAAATTCTACAAAGTAATGGCAGCACCTATGGTCTGACACGCAAGTGAGACCTGGGCAATAACATAAGAAAGACCGAAGAAGGATACAGTCAGCTGAAATGAAATTTTTAGGCTTAGTAAAAGAATGTACTCTCATAGATCAGATAAAGATTTCTGAAATAAGGATAGCATCAAACATATTTTGCTTCATTCAAAACAAAAGCATACGGGATAACATAATGCAGTAAGCATTGAAAGGACGAGGACAAGAAGGATAGTCAGACATGTAACAAATTATAGACGGAACCGGTGAGAAACAGGAAGAATAAGGAAAAGGTAGCTTTTGTGAAGACGGAACAATCTGTAAGCCTACTTGAAGAGAAGAAGAAGAAGAAGAAGAAAAAGTAATAGTATTCTGTATAAGTAAACTTCAGTTGTTGGATTTCAGATGAATCTTCTGTTCAGATTCTTGCTTAATGATTGTCGTAGTTAAATCAAGCTATCTGTTAAGCAGGCAATCCCTTTACTTCCACTAAATAACATGGACGAATGATAAAATATAGAAATTTAACGACTAAATCTTATTTCTTTATCTGTTAATGTCGGTAAACTGCTAACGACCTGCCATTAGATGTCTGAAAAATCTATTTTTAGAGAATTATTCATGACTTGCTTTCCTGGACAGTAGTAAGTGTGACTTACCTGTCATGCTGCGTGTGTGGAGTATTTTACGAATACAATTTAATCGACAGAAGAGTTAGAAACAGAGGACTTAGTGAACCAATTTAGGAATCCTCTTCGATGTTGACGTTTTAATGAGAACATGGCTATGAGCGGTGTGACGGACTGCTTCTAGATCTATGATGCTCACACGATCAGAGTGCAATAACACCCTTAAATTTCAATGGAGAACTACATTCATGTCTTTCATAAAGAACTGTATTTTTACTTTTGCAGAAACGTCCAGACCATCACACAGGAATTCCAAACTGCATCAGGAACCACTGCAAGTACGATGACAGTTAAACGGGAGATGAGGAAACTTGGATTTCACGGTCGAGCGGCTGCTCATAAGCCACATGTCACGCCCGTAAATGCCAAACAACGCCTCGCTTGGTGTAAGAAGCGTAAATATTGGTCGATAAAACAGTGGAAAACGTCGTTTGGAGTGATGAATCACGGCACACAATGTGGCGATCCGATGGCAGGGTGTGGGTATGGCGAATGTCCGGTGTCCGCATCTGCCAGAATGTGTAGTGCCAACAGTAAAATTCGAAGTCGGTGGTATGGTGTGGTCATGTTTTTCATGGACGGCACTTGCATCCCTTGTTTTGCGAGGCACAAACATAGTACAGGCCAACACCAATGTTTTAAGCATCTTCTTACTTCCCACTGTTGAAGAGCAATTCGAAGATGGCAACTGCATTTTTCAACACAATCGAGCACCTGTTGATAAGGCACGGCCTGTGGCGAAGTGGTTACACAACAGTAACATTCCTGTGATGGACTGGCCTGCACAGAGTCCTGGCCTGAATCCTAAAGAACAGCTTTGGAATATTTTGGAACGCCGACTTCTCGTCAGGTCTTACCGACCGACATCGATACCTCTCCTCAGAGCAGTACACCGTGAAGAATGAGCTGCCGTTCTCCAAGAAATCTTCCAGCACCTGATTGAACGTATGCCTGCGATAGTGGAAGCTCTCATCAAGGCCAACACAACATTTAATTCCAGCATTACCGATGCAGGGTGACACGAACTTGCAAGTCATTATGGTGTCCGGATACTTTCGATCACACGGTGTATAGTGTGATATTGCATGAAGATGGCCAAAACGGTTATCGGCTGTTGATAAGGAGTTAATTTTAACAGCACATTTTGTTTTAATATATGACTTTTGAAACTGTAATATTTATTCATCCCACTAAAATATTCATCAGGATTTATGGGAGCTACTCTCATAAAATCAGTCTACTAACAGCTGTATGAAAGGCGTGTGTGTAGGACAAACAGGCTAAAATAGTTTTGGTAAACATATGGAACAGCAGAGATCGCAATGAGGTAATAATAAAATATTATACAGAACGGACTTGATCGCATAAAAATCCAGTGTTATTCACGAGTGGTGACAGGTTCCGATCCGATGTGGATCGTTTGGAATATAGAGTACAAGAGAGCAGAGTGAAAAATATTGCGTAATTAACATTATATTAAACATAAATGGTACGATGCTATACTCGTCGTCTCCAAATGTCATCACTGGGTATAAAATTATACAAATTATGTTCATCTACTTTATTGTACTCTAAATTAAATGGTATGGTCGGAAGATGTTCCATATCGGTTCGATGCCGGTCATCTGTGATTAAAAGTGTGCTTTCACGCCATGAAGTCTATTCTATGTGGTATTTTATTGCTGGCTAAAAACCTTCAAAAATAGTGACACCTTTAATGATCAAAAGAAGTGTGTAACTAGAAACGCATAAGCTAGTCTCAGTGTCTCAATTTTTGATAAAGAGGTAATAAAAAGTGTAGAGCAGAGCATATAAACGGAACTGGTTACTAAATTGAAACGAACTCACAATGAATTCTAGTATGCCATTAGCGAACGTAATGTTAAAGTTATCACAAAACTGAAGAATTAGTTGATTTGCAATCGATAGACGAATGAATATTGAAGAAGAGAAGAAATGTGAAGAAAACAATAACGATCTGGATAACAGAGCAGATCAAAAAAGTATAACAAAAATAACAATCCTGCACTAAGTAAGAGTTAATTTAATGTCTGACTACGAGTTAAAATTCTGACTATTGCAACAAGCTAGGGAACGAACTGTTATTATACAGATAGTGTTTAGTCTAGGAGTATGAAGCTACGTAATTAAATGGTTAGTCAGTTACATTAACTTCGTAGTTACCAAAACGACTTGAATGTGATGTGTGATGACTGCAACAAAAATATGAGACGAAATACATTTAACTAATGCACATATTTTTAGAGCAATAAATTAGAATCAAACATTTTATTTTTAACTGTTGTTATTATTTCCTCGCGAAATTTCGTTTTATCAGAAAGTAGATCTTCCTATACTGATCTATGTAAGCGATTCATGTTATCTTTTTAGTAGCATTTCTTGACAAGATGCAAGAAAGACACATTCAGAGTAAGGAAAATTATTTACTAAGAGCTACTAACGCAAAAAATTTGACAAACAGAATAAAAAATGTAAGCATTAAGAAAGAGATTGAGAAGGTAGTACACTAGAAAGATTCGAGGAAAACAGAAGAAAATGGAAAGAACACTGTTGCAGGGCAGATACAGAGAGTTTGGCACTAAAATAAGAAAAAATACATTCAAAAATAAAAGGAACTGAGCTGTTTGCTGTAAAAGGGCTGCTGCACAACGTACAACAAATACATAGTGTAATTTGTAAAATAACGAACAACAAGTAAAAGATATTCATCTTCATGAGCAATGCAATTAGGGACAGCTCCTGTGTATTGGAGAGTGGGCCTGTCGCCACATTCCATATGCCGTGAGACCTTATTCAGTCTATTGGTGAGCGTCAATCTTAGGACAGTCATGCTTTCAGAGCATTTGATCACCGCAGGATCGAGTGTGCCCAATTAAAGGGACACTCTATCTGAGAGGTTGTTCAGGCTCTGGTCTTTCCATGCACCAGTGTGCCACAGTTTTACCTAATCTAAACAGTTGCTGCCAGAGTTAAAGAAATAATAAGAAGTAATTTACCTCTCCTTCCCCCCTTCCCACACGTCTTGCTTGTGCTAAGCGTCGGGTGGCCGCTTGCCCACTTAAATGGCCTTCAGGAGACTGAGAAGTGTGGTGAGGGGATCCAGTATCAGTAGAACAGGCAAACGTCGTACAGTGAGGCATGGCAATAAGTGAGCACAGGAATCAACGTACATAAACTAAACTCTGCCCAAACAGCCCATGAACACCCAATGGTGTCATCCTCAGCCAACAGGCATCATTGGAAGTGGACATGGAGGGGCATGTGGTCAGCATACCGTTCTCCCAGCCATATATCAATTTAAAAGACTAGAGCCGCTACTTCGCAGTCAAGTAGCTCCTCAGTTTGCCTCACAAGGGCTGAGGGCACCCCACTTGCCAGCAGCGCTCGGCAGACCGGGAGGGTCATCCATCCATGCACTAGTCCAGCCTGGCAGTGCTTAACTTCGGTGATCTGTCGGGAGTCGATGTTACCACAGGGCAAGGCCATAATCAACATACATAACTAACAAAATTATTTACGGGCTGGAGAGAATTGAGGATCCGAAAATGCTAGAGAGCTGAATCCATACCGATCGAGCTTGTGTGGAGAGAGATTCGCCACATGTCAGAGTATGTCGTCTCACAGTAACAGTATGATATATTTGCATGCGTGACACCTGTAGGTTAGCACTATTAGTGCACAGCTGTGCAAAACGTAAGGACGAGATAGATAATGTAACGTAATATATTAAGAACTCGGTGTAAATGAGTGAATGTGCGGGAGCATGTTTCTAGAGGTGTGTGTGTGTGTGTGTGTTTGTGTGTGTTTGTGTGTTTGTCTGTGTGTGTGAATCAACGAATGTAAGCTGCGCTGTGGTCGTGTTCTTCGTTGTAACATGGCCCAGATCATCGGGAAAATGGAAGACAGACGAAATGTGACAAGTGTAGCTCAGGGGTGTGTCATAGCACTATTGCACGTGCATGTGGAGCGTTCCAATCCGCTGGCATTGCTGCCCGAAGGAGAGAGCGTGATTAACGACAGTCAGTTACAGAAACACATGACTGCTATATTGTACAAAAGGCATCAAGGGACCCTTAGCAATCAAAGGATGCAGATGTGACCCCATTTAATAGGACTGCAAGGCGCGCAGTCCCACGATCTACAGTGACACGGCTACTATATGGTAGTGTTCTCTTTTCCCGACGACCCATATATTGTGTTCTGTCATCATCTGCACATCTGTGGCACCGTTTGCAATGGACCGGAGAGACATGAGGTCGCGGGCTGTTCTTGGAAGAGCCCAGATTGTGTCCGAGTAGTGATTCGCGAGATGGGGACATGTAGTACATCCAGGTACATAGGAAAATATGAATGTTTTGGTGGTCCATGTTTTACGGTGCGGGGAGGCATAAAGCTGTGTGGGACTACTGAGTACAAATCTTTTAACACGGTACATTTATCTGTCAACGTTTTTGAGACATCCATTCAGCTATGAATCCATTTTTATGGGTGCCAATGCGCGATTACATCAGACAGCGCAGGTCGTGGATTTGTTGGAAGGAGAGTACATCCACTCGTCGAATGGACTGGCTTGTACGTTTTCCTGAGTTAATTTCCATCGAGCACGTATGGCATGCTTTGGGTAGACGTATCGCAACACTTCCACATTCACCAACGACCACCCAACAGTTCTCAGCCGCTCTGTTGGAGAAACTCAACACCATACCAAATGAACTCCTTAAGTTAGGGTCAACAACGGAGCAAGTTATAGAGCATGCACTGCCGTCTATTGTGATCACACTTTCGATTAAGATTAATGTCCAGCCTTTACTAATTTCTACAAGTTCATCTTAAACAGCAGTGACTTCAGTATAGTTTTTGTCTTTGACTAAAAGTGCCATTTCTGTTCGTCTGATTGTGTATTTGTTTCATTTATCTTTTGCACTATACTGCAGCAGTTCTTTCTGTACATGGTCAAAGTTTCATCAAGTATTGTTACGGGGCAATGAAATATAATGTGAAAGTTACTTTAGTGCAAAACTTTCGCACACTAATGTCTCTTATTCTCAAGGTAATGAAAGGGAAAACTGGAATCTGACACAATGCGGAAAATTCTAAGGGCATAGCAGGTTTGTGTCAGAGCCGTGTTGATGTTAACACTGATATCAGGTTGGCAAACTTGTGCTGGTGAGGGGACGAGGCGGGGTGAGGTCGGTCTGAGATTTTATGACCTTAGTGACTGCACTGACAAGCTTAGTGCCTCAAAATATAGTACTAGTAGCAACTGCTGAGAGTGGCAGTGACCGAAGAATACGTGCTTAGTCTTAGGGAGCTGAACATCATCACATTCTACCGTCAAAACAATTCTGCCGTTGTACCATTTCACCGCCCCGAAGAAGAAGAGGACTTGTCTGCATTTTTCTCTCAATTTAATGGTTAGCGCCACTTTGATCAAATATTTAACTTCCCTTAAAATGACAGCAATCGAAATCAGGTTAAGGACTACTGTTCCACAGAATGTCTGGACACTTTCTCTTTTTCCTCTGAATTTTTAATAAGTGGTTAATTTGCATTCAATATTTAGAGAACCTCAAATTAAAACTGATAATCTGATACTACCAGCTAGTTCATCATTAGAAATTGGTCAGAAATCGGCAGTGATACGTATTGATTATTAATTATTCTACGTTTCTTTCTGTGTCAGTAGCGACCGTACATGTGTTTGAAACTTACTGGCAGATTAAAACTGTCGGCCGGGCCGAGAATCGAACTCGGGACCTTTGCCTTTCGCGGGCAAGTACTGTACCATCTCCGCTACCCTAGCACGATTCACGCCCCGTCCTCACAGCTTTACTTCTGCCAGTACCTCGTCTCCTACCTTCCAAACCTTACTGAATCTCTCCTGCGAAACTTGAAAGTTCCACAACAGCTCACACTCCGCTGCAGTGTGAAAATCTTAGTCTGGAAACATTCCACAGTGTGGCTAAGCCTCCGCAATATCCTTTCTTTCAGGACTGCTAGTTCTGCAAGGTTCGCAGGAGAGCTTCTGCTATGTTTGGAAGGTAGGAGACGAGGCACTCGCAGAAGTACAGAGGTTTTGAGACCTACTTGGGTAGCTGAGATGGTAGAGCACTTGCCCGCGAAACGCAAAGTTCCCGAGTTCGAGTCTCAGTCTGGCACACAGTTTTAATCTGCCAGGAAGATTCATATCACCGCACACTTCGCTACAGAGTGAAAATCTCATTCTGGAAACATCCCCCAGGCTGTGGCTAACCCATGTCTTCGCAATAGCCTTTCTTTCAGGAGTGCTAGTTCTGCAAGGTTCGCAGGAGAGCTTCTGTTATGTTTGGAAGGTAGGAGACGAGGCACTGGCAGAAGTACAGCTGTGGGGACAGGGTTTGAGACGTGCTTGGGTAGCTCAGATGGTTGAGCACTTGCCCGCGAAAGGCAAAGGTCCCGACTTCGTGTCTCGGTCCGGCACACAATTTTAATCTGCCAGGAAGTTTCATATCAGCGCACAATCCACTGCAGAGCGAAATCACTCTCGTGCATGTTTTGTCCGGACCAAGAGACGGATATTGATTCAAGGGCTTGGCCGCATTGAGCTTTTCTGGTGCCATAAAATTGCAAACAAATAGTTCAGTTAAACAACGATCTTCCAGAATGCAGCATTTCCGAATGAATGACAATAATGAGAGTTTTATTACTTTTGCTGCGAAAACATGGAGGAGGAGGATATTAGTGGTTAACGTCCCGTCGACAACGAGGTCATTAGAGACGGAGCGCAAGCTCGGGTGAGGGAAGGATGGATAAGGAAATCGGCCGTGCCCTTTCAGAGGAACCATCCCGGCATTTGCCTGAAGCGATTTTTGGGAAATCACGGAAAACCTAAGTCAGGATGGCCGGAGACGGGATTGAACCGTCGTCCTCCCGAATGTGAGTCCAGTGTGCTAACCACTGCGCCACCTCGCTCGGTGCGAAAACATCCTTGAAACATTATTTATGTATGATATATCTCACACTGCGGTGTAGAGCAGAAAATTTCATCAGTGGGTTGTCTTAGAACGTGCTTGAACCCAATGCCTAATCACGAGGGTGAAGCATGTTCACACGAAAGTAATACTATAACTACACTCCTGGAAATGGAAAAAAGAACACATTGACACCGGTGTGTCAGACCCACCATACTTGCTCCGGACACTGCGAGAGGGCTGTACAAGCAATGATCACACGCACGGCACAGCGGACACACCAGGAACCGCGGTGTTGGCCGTCGCATGGCGCTAGCTGCGCAGCATTTGTGCATCGCCGCCGTCAGTGTCAGCCAGTTTGCCGTGGCATACGGAGCTCCATCGCAGTCTTTAACACTGGTAGCATGCCGCGACAGCGTGGACGTGAACCGTATGTGCAGTTGACGGACTTTGAGCGAGGGCGTATAGTGGGCATGCGGGAGGCCGGGTGGACGTACCGCCGAATTGCTCAACACGTGGGGCGTGAGGTCTCCACAGTACATCGATGTTGTCGCCAGTGGTCGGCGGACGGTGCACATGCCCGTCGACCTGGGACCGGACCGCAGCGACGCACAGATGCACGCCAAGACCGTAGGATCCTACGCAGTGCCGTAGGGGACCGCACCGCCACTACCCAGCAAATTAGGGACACTGTTGCTCCTGGGGTATCGGCGAGGACCATTCGCAACCGTCTCCATGAAGCTGGGCTACGGTCCCGCACACCGTTAGGCCGTCTTCCGCTCACGCCCCAACATCGTGCAGCCCGCCTCCAGTGGTGTCGCGACAGGCGTGAATGGAGGGACGAATGGAGACGTGTCGTCTTCAGCGATGAGAGTCGCTTCTGCCTTGGTGCCAATGATGGTCGTATGCGTGTTTGGCGCCGTGCAGGTGAGCGCCACAATCAGGACTGCATACGACCGAGGCACACAGGGCCAACACCCGGCATCATGGTGTGGGGAGCGATCTCCTACACTGGCCGTACACCACTGGTGATCGTCGAGGGGACACTGAATAGTGCACGGTACATCCAAACCGTCATCAAACCCATCGTTCTACCATTCCTAGACCGGCAAGGGAACTTGCTGTTCCAACAGGACAATGCACGTCCGCATGTATTCCGTGCCACCCAACGTGCTCTAGAAGGTGTAAGTCAACTACCCTGGCCAGCAAGATCTCCGGATCTGTCCCCCATTGAGCATGTTTGGGACTGGATGAAGCGTCGTCTCACGCGGTCTGCACGTCTAGCACGAACGCTGGTCCAACTGAGGCGCCAGGTGGAAATGGCATGGCAAGCCGTTCCACAGGACTACATCCAGCATCTCTACGATCGTCTCCATGGGAGAATAGCAGCCTGCATTGCTGCGAAAGGTGGATATACACTGTACTAGTGCCGACATTGTGCATGCTCTGTTGCCTGTGTCTATGTGCCTGTGGTTCTGTCAGTGTGATCATGTGATGTATCTGACCCCAGGAATGTGTCAATAAAGTTTCCCCTTCCTGGGACAATGAATTCACGGTGTTCTTATTTCAATTTCCAGGAGTGTATTAAACTGTCGAATAAAGAACATACACTCTGCATCCCGTGGCCAGCGCGGTAGCATGGTGCTGCTGTACTGGACTTACATTTAGGAGTGCGACGCTTTAAATATCTGTCCGATAATCCAGTTTTATGTTTCCTGCCATATCCTTAAATTGTATAAGACGCGTGCCGTGACGGTTCCATTATGTGGGAAGTACAAGGGTGATTTCCTTCACTAACTTTCCCGTTTCTGAACTTGTGCTACCTTTTCGATTTAAGTGTCTATTGGGTTCCCCTTACTTCTCCAAGAGAAATTCGGTATATTTCCCTGTTTTCTCAAACTTTTTTGTTTCAAAACGTTCCTTTACCTTCGCGATGTACCGTTGAGGGATACTTCTTCGTTTCTAAATAATCAGTCAAAGTGAAAAGTGCTCTGAATTTTGTAGTCCACGTTTCGCATTTTTAGTTACGTGGTGGTAGTGGTCGGTGCCGTCGCATCCATAGCAAACTGTAGTGTCAGATAATACGTTTCCACAGTAATGCAGTTTTTCATCCTTCCATCTGCCTAATTATACACTTTCTGTTACTGTACCGAAGAAGGTAATAGGCTTTAAGTAGCTTAAAGTATTTCGGAATTATTACAGCAACTAAGATTTATTATAGGGTAGCCTTAGGTGCAGCTACTAACATAGGCGTTTAAGCAGCTCATTTGTAAATACTTTCTCTTGACTGGTGAGTTTTAATAACGTGTAATATCTCCGTCTTGTTTCACTACCAAGAATATACAGAAGGCTGTAAATAATAGTGACCCTGCTGCACGGTCTCCTGCTAGCGCGGCAGCGGGGCGTTGTACGATGGCCGAGACAAATGACTGCCACATTAGTTCCGCCAGTGGCCGCAGGCGCGCGGCGCGCTGGCTATTTTTCAGGCGCGCGCCTGTCGCTACTTCTGTTTCCATTACCCTTTTATATTAGCCTCAATCTCCCAATAATATCCGCCACCAGTCTTGCTGGGGAGGCCGGCACAATGGCTAGCAATCGCCGGCGCATTTTGCGGACCAGATGGGAAACCGTAATGAGTTTTTGCATGAGGAGACCGTGACAATTTTCATCTGAGGCACAATTTCCTGCTGCCATGAACTCGTCCCTCTATCTCGCCATGACAACACAGCCTCCCACTTCCATAATCTGTGATGTAACGGTGAAGAACGTATCTCCGACGATGATTTATTGTAGGAGGTATTATCTTCAACTCATCAGCTCTAAGTTTTAGAGGTATAACACAAAAATCTCTCCAAAGAAGACGGGTACAATGGCTTTTAGAGACAACTGGTAGCACAAAAAGAAGTGTTAACACCTGTCTCGTTGAACGCAAGAGGAATTGCCGCGTGTGACATACGTATAAATCGGTCGCTTCTTTACCAAGAAGGTGATCATGAAAAAAAATTCAATCAGACGAGTGTCATACCGAAAACATCGCATTATCATGCCCGTGTGAATGGAGAGGCTATTGTTACATATAAACATCATAACAATTTTAACAGAAAAGAGGAAGGTGTTAATTTAGGTAAAGTATGGATGTCAACATTACAACGTAATAATGATAATGGATTATTTCACTCAAGATTGTTGGCATTAACAGCGATAATCCCGTAGTCTACGTCATTACCAATATATTCGGCGCTCCTTCGAGCTCTGTTTGCAGTTCGTCATTGTACATGTGATGATGTCTCCCGAAACGGGAGAGGGAACGTCAGGAGAAAGTTCTACACGTGGACTATGGCCTAATAGCCCGGAAGTTTTAAGTGATGTCAGTACCAGCCGTGAAAGCTTACACTGTGTGATCATCACGACACTTTTTTACTAGTAGGCCACATTCCCTGTCGATACGCATTATGTGCCTTTATTCAGTTGCTTCCATCGTCTTCTGCATCGTCACGCCGTTGATCATTATTGGTTCTTCCGCCTTTATGGACAGTTTCTCACCCTAAGTGCACGAGGTTGCCCTGAACCTCTGTCCTGTCCTCCACTCTCTTTGACAAGCCATTGTCAGAATAAGGGTGGCTTCTTATGCCGGAAATCTTCAGCCACTTTTGTTGAAGAGTTTTATTCAGAACCCAAGCGGTGGCGGTATTCATTCTTTTACAGTCAGGTTTTTTCGGTCTCTGCACAGGAAAAGGAGCTACAAGAAATTATCTTCTTGTCCCAGCCACTTGAGTCAAAAGAGAAGAAGAACTGCACCTACTCAGGCATTGGCACCTATCTATGCTTGTTTCAAAACAACTAACCTCTTACTTAAAGAAGAGTGGGAAAAGAAGAAAGTAGGGGGAGAGAATACACAGGGGAGCGAAGAAAATGAAAGGGGTTGTGAAGGACCATTTCATTTGTTTTATTTATTTATTTTTTACCAGAATACGGGAGTCGCTCACACCTTCGAACAGTGGAACATCCAAGCGTGTCTTCTCGAAATTTTAGTGGGTATTTCGTTTGCAGTTCGTTCAGAGCTTGATGTCAGCGAAATAAGCATCAGCAACTCATGGCTCGGACACTCCAGCTGGAAGGCAGGTCATGACAGGCGCTCTAAAGAAAATTTGAAAGGAACTGCTCGTATCGGAGCCTGCGAAATAGTGCGCGTATTTCCAAGAACCTAGTCGCGCTTTCCCGTCGGGGACAAAAAAGGTGGCCGATCGTATGGCTAAGTGTCCATTTCACAGCGTTAGATTTCGTTGCAGGGAAATGAATCACGTCCGTAAAAAAAACCGTCTCGTAAGTAATCGGAGCAGGTGTCTGTAGGGTAAGGACAGCCAAGATACACTTAGCGAGCCTCCAGACAACATGAGACTCGGTGGGCGTCCGTGTCGTCCACACAGTGAACACATAGGAGTGTGTCAGCGAGGTGGACGTGGTGCAGGCGAAACTGCTTGACACGTTTGCCGTTGACGGTGACATACCAGGTGGATTTTACGCTGGGGACGAGAAAGCCAGCATGCACCGCTTTCTATAGTGGACGTCATATGTTCTTGTGCTCGATGTGATTCGCTGGTCCATACATTTGTAGCGTCGTGTACAGTCTTCATCCGTAGTGTTCGTGGAAGTGGTAAGCAGTGGTGTTTGCAAGTTAATTCGAGAGGCAAATGTCGAAAGTGTTAAAAGTGGAGTAGAATGTATGATAACATGACGGGATTATATGGAGACCACACATTCATGTAAGAGCAGTCCGTTGAGGCTTGCACGTTAATGGCGTCGGACTTTGAATTGGGAGCTAACAAAAAGTGCGGTAACTCTGTCCGGCACGTGGAATAAGCAAACCCCTCCACGCCCCCGTGGGAGAGCAATGGAGGCTTATTTAACTGTGAATAACATCCTGGTAGGCACAGAGGATCTCTTCGCCATTAACATATGACGGTCGAGGGTATTCGGGACCTAGAACACGTGACAAGTGACGGATACGAGGGGAGTGGTAGAGACTCACGTATTGCGCACGCTTTACATTCGAACCGAGATCCGATGGACTTTCGATTAACAATCAAAGACGCTACTCCTAGATCACTAGTTGTTACTCCATACGATAAAGCAAATATAGCAGTAGACTAAAGTGGAATTGCAGTATCGAATGGGCTCGTAAAATTACGCTTCAAAAATGATTTTGTTTGCCACAAGAAACAAACGCTTTCCGTCGTCACTGGGCGTCGGATGAAAGACGTGATGAGCAATATTTGTTTGAGCTCGTTGCAGCTCCGCAAAATAAAAACTAAAGTGCAAATATCTTCAGAAACGCCAGATTAAATGCGAGTGGAGTCTCTTATGAGAAGCACTCTGTGTACACGTATGTCAACTTAAGACTTGAAAGCACAATTTTGAAACAAGCTAATCTGCCTAATTTGGGAAGGTTGTAGAGGACACGTATCAGGCACCTTCTATAAAGGGATTTGATCAGTATGAACATATATTCCACTTGTTTACATTCATTATGTTTGGATGTCTGTCACACATTAGGTAACAAATGGATGTCGGTACCTTGATGTACACTCATCAGAAAACGCTTTGCTTCACCTTGGTTCAGAGAGTTCGAGAATCTGTACAGAATAGTGGATTAGAGATCAACATAAAGATCATTTCCGCCCTTTGTATTCCTCATGAAAATCACACATTGCATGTTGTACCACCATACAGCGGGACTTTCAGAGGTGGTGGTCCAGATTGCTGTACACACCGGTGCCTCTAATACCCATGTCCTCTTACATTGCAGCATACCTTTATTCGTAGTGCCATACTTTCCACAAGTTCACCAAGGCACTGTTAGTCCAGATTGTCCCACTCCTCAACGGCGATTCGGCGCAGATCCCTCAGAGTGCTTGGTGGGCCACGTCGTCCATAAACAGTCCTTTTCAATCTATCCCAGGCATCTTAGATAGGGTTCAGGTCAGCATAACATGCTGGCCACTTTAGTCGAGCGATGGCGTTATCCTGGAGGAAGTCATTCACAAAATGTGCACAAAGGGACACGAATTGTCGTCCATGAAGAAGAATGTCTCGCCAATATGCTGCCGATATAGTTGCACTATCGGTCGGAGGATAGCATTCACGTATCGTACAGCCGTTACGGCGTCTTCCATGACCACCAGCGGTGCACGTCGGCCCCACGTAATGTCACCCCACCTTGCTGCACTCGCTGGACAGAGTGTCTAAGGCGTTCAGCCTCACCTCGTTGCCTCCATATACGTCTCCGACAACTGTCTGGTTGAAGTCATATGCGACACTCATCGGTGAAGAGAATGTGATGACAATCCTGAGCGGTCCATTCGGTATGTTGTTGGGCCCATCTGTACCGCGCTGCATGGTGTCGTGGTTGCAAAGATGGACCTCGCCATAGACGTCGGGAGTGAAGTTGCGCATCATGCAGCCTATTGCGCACAGTTTGAGTCGTAACACGACGTCCTGTGGCCGCACGAAAAGCATTATTTAACATGGTGGCGTTGCTGTGAGGGTTACCCTGAGCCACTATCTCTAGTTAGCGGTCATCCACAGCAGTAGCAGCTCTTGGGCGGCTTGAGCGAGGTACGTCATCGACAGTTCCTGTCTCTCTGTGTCTCCTTCATGTCGGAACAACACCGCTTTGGTTCACTCCGAGATGCCTGGACACTTTCTTTGTTGAGAGCTTTTCCTGGCACAAAGCAACAATACGGACGCGATCGAACCGCGGTATGACCATCTAGGCATGGGTGAACGACAGACAACACGAGCCCAGTACCTCCTTCCTGGTGGAATGACTGGAACTGATCGGCTGTCGGACTCCCTCCACTCACTCACGGCTGCTTACATCTTTGGGCGGGTTCAGTGACATCTCTGAACAGTCAGTGGGACTGTGTCTGTGATACAATACCCACAGTCAGCGTCTGTCTTCAGGAGTTCTGGGAACCGGGTGATTCAAAACTTTTTTTGGTGTCTGCATATGAGGGAACTCGTCGAGATGAGATGGCAGAGATTGGACATTTACATGCGCAAATGGAGTTTAGTTGCATTCGGGAGCAGAACGTGGGAGAATGTCACTAATGGACACCTGCGACTCTGGATCAGTGATGACGATTCAACAAGGTAAAGGTTCTAAGGTGCGGGAGCGCAGTTTCCAGGAAGAGAAAGTTCCGGTAACCTCAGGGAGGAGGTTCGCTTTGTGATCAAGGCGATTGGGGTTTACAGCAGTCGTTAAACAGCCAACTGGTGACAGGAAAATAAACTCACAGAACAGAGCTAGAATAATCTTTTCGCAACAGTAATGAAAGCAAGATAAGCGGAATAAAATCAGCGTGCACTATTGATGGCACTGATGATGAGTAGCAATAAAAATATGATAAAAAATGATAAGTAAAATGGTACATAAATCAATAAAGTAAATAAGAAACAATAAAAAACAGGAAATAGTAATAAAGTAAGAGTCAGCACATTAGTTAAGTTACGGCTAACGAAAATCGTGATTAACAATGCAAACACATAAGCTAGCAGCAGCAAAATTTGACATGTTCTTAGCTCATAAAGCAGATACTTTCGAGTTCAGCTGCATTGAAAATTGACCTCCTTCCATTCTCGCACTTCACCATAATCGTGCCATCATTTGTCCACACGTTTTGTAACCCAAATCGCAAAATCGCGTTGTTCAAAATGTTTAATCTCTCAGAGGTGAGACGCTCTCGTTTCATTAGAGCTGACGTCGTGAGTTCCTTCTACACTCTGAAGATTTCTGGTCTTCTCCTGTACAACACCAGATTCACTATTACTGGTCGAGGTTTTGTAGATCCTGGCATCCTACGCCCCATTCTATAACTTCTGTCAATACCATTCGGTGTCACCTGAACTTCTAACTTCTAGCGAGCAACATTTGTCACTAACTTGTCTGTATTCGCTCTACTATTCTCTAGAATCCTGAACAGTCCGAGATTATTGCATCTCTGCTATTGTTCAAGTCGGTCTGACTTCGCTACCAGTTTCTGTTCGAGCAGTTGTGCCCAATCTTTAGTTTCTTTTAATGATTTGTTCAGAGCACGTATCTCGGTCACATTCGCCTCCAGATTTTCTGCAATTTTTCCGTGATGGTGTGGACAAGAAGCCCGACCGTGTCTTATGACTGGAACCAGGCACTCACCCTAGCCCAGAAGAATGCAGTGACGTCATCGATGGCGGACATGCGGCCCAAACTCCTGTTGTCGGCTCGACATCAGCGTTCTCGTCGGTCTGGCCGTTGGCGATGCCGCGATTTTTCCGACGGTTTTCCGTTTTAAGAGCGGATTCACGTCTCATGCACTCAGAATGAATTACTAAGGTGACATCAGACACTCGTTCACGAATCTCAAATATATAAAGCTGCCTAACTGCTTAATAACACCTCCAAATTTCAAGTAAACTTGCGAGCCCAATTGGAGCACGTGACTCACTCGCTGTCACGTTCAAAGGTAACTGCTTGACAATATTCTCGCGTGTGAAACACTGGCTTCCTTGAAACAGGAATTATTATGTTCTCCTCAAAGTCTGAGCGTATTTCGCTTGTCATGCGTATCGAATACCTGGTACAATAGCTTGTCATGACTGGCCCTTCCCCCAGGGATTTACAGCAATGCTGCAGGAATGTCTTCTGCTCGAGTGCTTTGCTTCGACTAAGGTCTTTCAGTTCTGAAATTCTTCTCGCAGTAGTGTATCTCTCATATGCTCTGCTCTTATTTGCTCTTCCTTTCCAGAACAAAACCTTTGTTTCCTTTTTATAGTCCTTCCATAAATTCCTTCCACCTTGCACGCTTCACTTCATTGGTTCGCGCTACCTTGCCATCTGAGCTCTTGTTATTCCTACGGATACATTTCTTTTCCTACACGCTTCATCCACCGGACAAGAATATAATGTTAATACAAATAAATAAATAAGTGTACACTGAATTAGCTTTACAACACAGTACGTAAATAGTTGTCTAATAGCTGATGTGATGTGCACCGCTACACGGATGACGTGCCGAGACATGTTGTTGTTGTTGTTGTTGTGGTCGTCAGTCCTGAGACTGGTTTGATGCAGCTCCCCATGCTACTCTATCCTTTGCAAGCTTCATCATCTCCCGGTACATACTGCAACCTACATCCTTCTGAATCCACTTAGTCTATTCATCTCTTGGTCTCCCTCTACGTTTTTTACTCTCCACGCTGCCCTCCAATGCTAAATTTGTGATCTCCTGATGCCTCAGAACATGTCCTACCAACCGGTCCCTTCTTCTTGTTTTAAAAAATGCTAGAAGACTAGAGTCGGCTACTGATAAGCGATACAGCAAAAGCTTGTTTGATAAGGAGAGAAGTAAGTCGACTATCTCGTATTTACGTGAATTATTAACTAGTATTTCGTTCAAATTGGTTCAAATGGCACTGAGCACTATGGGAATTATTCTCAGGTCATCAGTTCCTTAGAACTTAGAACTACTTAAACCTAACTAACCTAATGACATCACACACACCCATGCCCGAGGCAGAATTCGAACCCGCGACCGTAGCGGCCGCGCGGTTCCAGACAGCAGCGCCTAGAACCACTCCGCCACTCCGGCTGGCTAGTATTCCGTAATGCCGATGATAAAATTGCCTGAGTGATATTTCATTGTCTTCAATTATTACATCGAGGCCAAGGCTTTGTGTTTGTCTTCAAAGATATTGCTTTCGTCTGATCTTCTAGGTAAATCACTGGAAGTTCGCCACCTCTCAAAACTGCTCTCATGGTGTGCCTCGTTGTAGCCTAACATATTGTGGGGGCATTGTATTTCACTGGGAATATTTTTTGACGAATTTCAGTTCTATCTTTTAGTTGCGTTTAGACTGGTTTGATTGTTGAAAGCGAACAGATTATCCAGTACTGGTTTACTGAGCCTACCGTAGCTTAACTAGAGCCCCGTTGGCCGTCACTTTCTGGGGCTGCTGCAGCCCATTCACAGCTGCAGTAACGGCCTCGGGGCACCCCAGTCCACTTTGCCCCTACATGCAGTCCCCTACTTCATGCCGTTGCTCATCTCCCGCGACGTGGACGAGGGGTTGGACTTGGAAGAAAGATTGGACAATGAAAGGCCTGAACACAGTACGAACTACAGAGTTGCGCTTTCATGGATTGGACTGGATTGTTTTGGGTAAAGAGACCAAACAGCGAGGTCATCTGTCTCATCGGATTAGGGAAGGACGGGGAAGGAAGTCGACCCTGCCCTTTCAAAGAACCATTCCGGCATTTGCCTGAAGCAATTTAGGGAAATCATGGAAAACCTAAATCAGGATGGCCGGACGTAGGACTGAACCGTCGTCCTCGCAAATGCGAGTCCAGTTTGCTAACCAATGCGCCACTTCGCTCGGTTTTTAATGGAGGGATCCTGGCTAACACGGGAAGGGACGGGATAAGGAACGAGACAACGTGAAACACCCTGCAGATCAGGCCTCTAAAAGAAATTATGGAGAGAAATTGGCTTAAGTCTTTTGGTCACATTAGAGGAATTGGAGCAGACTGACTGCTGAGAAGAACCCTAGAGTGGGTGGAATGTGGATGAAGACCAACTGGAAGACGACGAACAAGACAGAGACGGCAGATGAAGGATGATGTGAACCGAAGCCGATTGCAATGGGATGGATGGTGGGATTTGGGGGAGGCGACCAAACAGTCACCGGTCCCATCTAATTGGGAAAGAATGGGGAAGGAAGCCGGCTGTGCGTTTTCAAAGGAACCATCCCGGTATTTACCTGAAGCGATTTAGGGAAATCACGGAAAACCTAAATCAGGATGGCCGGACGCGAGTTTGGACCGTCGTCCTCCCGAATGCGAGTCCAGTGTGCTAACCGCTGCGCCACCTCGCTCGATGGATTCCATTGTCAGGAGATGCTAAATAATAGAAAAAAGAGAAGCTTGGAAGAGGCTCTGTGAACTGAATAAGCAGTAACGTTTCACGAGAAAGGAAGGAAATGCATTTGATTGTTTCCATCTGCACTGATTACATTCGTATTACGTGGCTGAATTTAATTGCGTTGATAAACACTAATTATGTTAGGAGGCACACAGAAGCACGGAACACTGATTTAAAGCAATTACTCAAGAGCTGCTATTTTAGACAGAACTGTATTCTCGCGCGCGTATTAGCCGACTTAATTAATTACGCGCATGTGGACACAATACGCGCCCGCCTGGGTGGAATCAGGTGGCAGCCGAAGCGGGAGGCCCGGCAGGTGCGCCGGAAATCAATGGCGCGTCGGCGTCGCTGCAGTAATCAGATCTGCACGGCTGCTCCTCAGATGGGGTCAGCGCCCGCCAGCCAATCAGCGCTCCACACGGCCCGTGGGCCCTGGCCTCGGCGACGTCGTGCGTGGCTTCCTCAGGCGTCGCATCGCACGGACAGCACCAGCGGCATCAATGTTACTCTGATTACTGCCTGCCAGCGCATTCTGAGCACGACTGCAGGAAAACTGACAGTTTTCCAGGCCCATCGATAGGGCGGACACTCCCAGGGTTCTACACCCAGAGTCCGCACTACTGCAGGGGCCCATCTGACGTATTTATTACACTAACTGAGTCGTGGCAGCTCGCTCCGTATCGATTTCCGCGTAAAGGATAATCCTTCGCTGCCTGTAGAACGAGAAAGGTAGGTGGCGCTTTGCCGAAAAGAGGTGAGCTGGATCGCAGAGGTAAAAGTGGTCGGCTGACGGTGAAGTTGTAAGTAGGCTGTTTAGGTTTTTATATTGGTAACGCCACGTAGCGCTCTGTATGAAAACCACTGGCTGTACTGTGTGCAGTCTGTGGCTGGTTGGCATTGTTGTAAAATTCGCTATTGTAGTGTTGGGCAGTTGGATGTTAACAGCGCGTAGCGTTGCGCAGTTGGAAGTGAGCCGCCAGCAGTGGTGGATGTGGGGAGAGAGATGGCGGAGTTTTGAGAGCGGATTATCTGGACGTGTGTCCATCAGAGACCGTAAATTTGTGAGACTGGATGTCTTGAACTGATATATATATATATATATATATATATATATATATATATATATATATATATATAATGATTTTTGAACACTGTTAAGGTAAATACATTGTTTGTTCTTTATCAAAATCTTTCATTTGCTAACTACGCCTATCAGTTAGTCCCTTCAGTAGTTAGAATCTTTTATTTAAGTGGCAGTAGTGGCGCTCGCTGTATTGCAGTAGTTCGAGTAACGAATATTTTTGTGAGGTAAGTGATTCATGAAAGGTATAGGTTATTGTTAGTCAGGGCCATTCTTTTGTAGGGATTTTTCAAAGTCAGATGGTGTTGCGCTAAAAATATTGTGTGTCAGTTTGGTGTTGATCAGAACAGGCGAAGAGCGAAATGTCTGAGTACTTTCAGTTCTGCTCAGCTGTTTGAAAATCAAATAATGTAAGAGGTTTATCATCTCAGTAATTCATAAATTTTTCTAAGGGGACATTTCAAAGTGAAGACAAGGAAGTTCGCGTGAGGCAGACCGGGGAAGCTCCTGCTTGGCCGTGCAGTGAGGCTATTACAGCTGTGTTTTCAGGGCGCCGGCAATGAATTGGTATGGTCGCGCTCTTTGTCTTGCTAATTTGGATTTGACTGATGTTGTCTTACCAGCAAGTGTCTTAGCTTCTTTTCGCCTTTCCCTGTGGTTGTTTTTGGGCAGATTTGAACTTGAAGATCTCTATTATTAGGAAACGTATTGTACATTTGTGTACTCTTACTTCACGCTTTGTGATCGCTTATGGCCAGCCGGTGTGGCAGAGCGGTTCTAGGCGCTTCAGTCTGGAACCGCGCGACCGCTACGGTCGCAATTTCGAGTCCTGCCTCGGGCATGGATGTGTGTGATGCCCTTAGGTTGCTTAGGTTTAAGCAGTTCTAAGTTATAGGGGACTGATGACCTCAGATGTTAAGTAGCATAGTGCTCAGAGCCATTTGAACCATGTCTTCTCATGAAGGGCATTTTCAGAAAAATCGAATGAGTTGTTGTTGATAATTCTTCCGGGTAATATGGCCGTGGTCCATGGAATTCTTCTATTCCTAACGTTTCGTCCAATACTGCGTTGGACATCCTCAGAGGTATGGCTGAGGACTCAGCAGGTCGAGCCATACCTCTGAGGATGTCCAACGCAGTATTGGACGAAACGTTAGGAATAGAAGAATTCCATGGAGCACGGCCATATAACCCGGAAGAATTATCAACAACAGTACCACCCGGTCGTGAAAGCCTTCATTGTAAAATCGGATGAATTGTTGAAGAAAAGAGCTTCACAAACTGAACAAGTCAATAACGTGTAGGTTCACGCCTGGCCCTTACGGAAGAAAAAATTAGGCTTGGCATTGTTGGATATCCTCCTAATGGACATCTTCCCAATTTCTGTCCAATTGGAGCGTTAGATCGTCAAAATCCCGAGCTGGTTCGAGGGCCTTACCTATAATGCTCCAAACATTCACAATATTCGAGAGATCTGGTGACCTTGTTGGCCATGGTGGGGTTTGGAAAGCACTAAAACAAGCAGTAGAAACCATTGTCGAGAGGAAATGCCCTATCTTGCTGAAATGTAAGCCCATGATGTCTTGCCATGCCGGCCGCTGTGGCCGAGTGGTTCTAGGCGCTTCAGTCTGGAACCGCGCGATCGCTACGGTCGCAGGTTCGAATCCTGCCTCGAGCATGGATGTGTATGATGTCCTTAGGTTAGTTACGTTTAAGTAGTTCTAAGTTCTAGGAGACTGATGACAACAGATGTTAAGTTCCATAGTGCTCACAGCCATTTGAACCATTTTTTTGGTCGCTTATGATTGAATATTGACTTGGTGGTAGTGTGAAGAGGAAAGTGATCTCTGTATTATTGTGTCGGGCTTGCACGCGATATATTTATAAACGTATGTTTTGTGTACTAATGCATATTGGTATGTGAGTAGCTTGAGTGGTGTCTTACAGGACTTTTGCTTTACTTAAGGAACAACTCCTTTTCATATTGAATGTATATCCCGTATTCTGGCTCCCCTAATGTTGCATTATAGTGTGTTTTAGTGTTACCTACGGAACTCCGGTAAGACTAAGGGTGTGATGCGTTATTTGCGGTTGTGCCGGTTAATGTTCTGGGTGTGTCATTTCCCTATGTGTGCTGTCGATGTGGGGCAAACTGTATTCTAGAGACACAGCTGCTACCCCTCTGAGTAATTAACCCTACGGAATTTGAGTATGTACTATACGCCAATACATGGCTCTGCGTTGTTTGTAGTTTTAAGGTTTTATGAAGTTACTTTGAATTCCTAATAACTAAGAAAAGAACTTATTTTGTATTGCCATTCATGATTTTCTGCTCAATTCAGGCCAAAACTATTTAAGAGATGTTCTTGTTTTTTGCTGGTTTGTCGATAAATGCAAGTGAAGTTCCTAAACACATGTACTTAGGCCGATTTTTTTTATCATCCTTGTTATCTCGGTCGTAAGCACTATCCACGAAACCTTTCAGCGTCGCTGCAGTCAGACAGTACCTATGAAATATGTATTTTCGCTCTATGCAGCTTATTTGGGCAATTGTTCATAATCAAAATTTGCCTTAGGCTACTGAGTGCCTCAGTTGTGCATGCGATATTTGTACTTTAATTAATAAGTCTGTCTGTACTTCAGGTGCGCCTTCCACACTTTATATTCAGAGAGCTTGTTAAAGTTTGATCGGCCACGTGTTTGGCGTCTTGATATCTGGACAGATAACGCAAATGGTGGAACGATCCTATGGGACAAAACTGCTGAGGTCATCTGTCCTTAAGCTTACACACTACATCATCTTACTTAAACTAACTTAAGCTAAGAACAAAACACACGCACCATGTATGTAGCAGCGATTAGCATAATACCGTACAAGTATGATGGTCATAACATTGAACCTACAGAAACTTTTCCATGGTACGTTAGTTTAGATGCATGCACATTGTTAATAGCAGCAATTCATTTTATGGGTTTTATTGTAATTATAATTAAAATCCGTTTGAAGTGACACGGAGACCAGTACTTTCTACATCTCTAACGGAATGCTAAGTCACACCAACCATCCACCTTGCTGACATTTGGCGCCATCTAAGAACTCTTCAGTAAATAAAAGGAACAACATGCCTTTCACGATGTGTAAATAAGGAGAAAAATAATACAAAGATAAAAACATTTAAATCAGATCAATTCTAATAGTTACATATAGCATCTGCCCCCTTGTGTCTTATAAATAAATAAAAAGAATGTTTTACACTTCTGACGTTACGTATGTGTTTAAAGAATAAAACAACTGACTCACAAGGAGTGAACCTGAAAATTTTCTTATATTTTCTGTGTTTACTGGCAAATGTGAAAATAAGTCGGACAGCAGTGTAAAGAATTTTGCTTACGTTTTATTTTGTGTAATTCCCATGCAAATTTGAAGTTTTTTACATTCTTTTAAATGTTACATATTACGTAGTTCACATAGAGGACGCCATACAACCAATCGATGTGTTCTACACAGCCTACCTTCTTTATACAGTAGTACTCAAAGAACTGTAACTGATACCCGAACCACAGGGGCCTGACATGCATCGAGACTAGAAAATAGCGGTAAGTAGTCTAATGTACAAGCCATATAGGTGATGCTATGAGTTGTAACTTTTTGTAGTATCGCCTGACCATGTACTTCTTGTATTTTTGAGCACTGATAATGGCTAGGCACAAGCCGAAATCTGGATTTCCCAAATAAAATCTGCAAACAAAAAAAGGATGACTGATTGCTGCGCTCTATAATTTATAAAAGAAGTGTATTAGTTAAACATCTGAGTTGAAAACGTCGTAAAACGAAAACGTACGTTTCCGGGCATATGCCCCTGTTGAAAATATTATGTACTCACTTCCCTCTGAAAGTCCTAGAAATTTGTAACGGGAAATCCCGAACGGCATGTAGTGACGTTTTGTCTCTTCGCTGGTACTGATAACTGTCTCGCGTATCGGCTTGCTCAGGGATGGGATATAGTTGAATATGTCAGTAGGTGTGGAGCGGTGATATTGTGAAATTCTGATACGTTGTTTTTCGGTTGTCTCGTATTGTAGGCTATTCACGGTACGACTTGGAACTGCGTGTTTCATAGCTAGCCTTAGCTGTTAAAAGTTTCTTATCCTATTCCACTGAGGCGCGGTCTGTGTTTTATGATTTGCCACACCTGACGCAGACCTGAATTGCTTCAACAAAAGAACTCTTGCTTCCCTCAAGGGTGCCGCATCTCACGTCGAGCTGGCATATAATTTGGGGTGTTTAAATTAAAAGTTTTGTCTTTTCATAATCCTGGTTTGATATATGTCACGTTTTGCTAAACTGTACCTTTTAATGCTATTGGAGTACATATCCGTTTTATTTAAGGTGACACGTGTCACATCTGAACTTTGGAATATTCATGTATGCTATTCTTTGATGCACTTGAAGGTCAGTGGTCTGAGCCTGTTGCAATGTAGCGCTGTTAGCACGGGATAGTGCAATAAAAGTGTTAATAAATCAATTTTTTTAATGTTTAGTAAAGATGGTTTATAATGTACTATTTCGTTGCTATTTATGTACCAGTAGTTTACTACTCTCCTCACCCACTACCCCGTGCCACATTTGATGATGGCTTTGTAATCCTAAGACCATTTAACGAAGTAAATTAATCCTGGAGAACAATTTCATAGGGTGGTACAATGATAGTGACCGGGCCAAATAAAGCACGAAATAAGCATCAAACGAAAAAACTACAAAGAACGAAACTCGTCTCGCTTGAAGGGGGAAAGCAGATGGCGCTATGGTTGACCCGCTAGATGGCGCTGCCATAGGTCAAATGGATACAAACTGCGTTTTATAAAATAGGAACCCCCATGTTTTATTACATATTCGTGTAGTACGTAAAGAAATGGCGCTGTAATAGTCACAAACGTATAAGTACGTGGTATCATGTAACATTACGCCAATGCGGATGGTATTTGCTTCGTGATACATTACCCGTGTTAAAATGGACCGTTTACCAATTGCGGAAAAGGTCGATATCGTGTTGATGTATGGCTATTGTGATCAAAATGCCCAACGGGTGTGTGCTATGTATGCTGTTCGGTATCCTGGACGACATCATCCAAGTGTCCGGACGTTCGCCGGATACTTACGTTATTTAAGGTAACAGGAAGTGTTCAACCACATCTGAAACGTCAACCACGACCTGCAACAAATGATGATGCCCAAGTAGGTGTTTTAGCTGCTGTCGCGGCTAACCCGTGCATCAACAGCAGACAAATTGCGCGAGAATCGGGAATCTGAAAAACGTCGGTGCTGAGAATACTACATCAACATCGATTGCACCCGCACCATATTTCTATGCACCAGGAATCGCATGGCGACGACTTTGAACGTCGTGTACAGTACTGCCACTGGGCAGAACAGAAATTACGGGACGATGAGAGACTTTTTGCACGTGTTCTATTTAGCGACGAAGCATCATTCACCAACAGCGGTAACGTAAACCTGCATAATATGCACTATTGGGCAACGGAAAATCCACGATGGCTGCGACATGCGGAACATCAGCGACCTTGGCGGGTTAATGTATGGTGCGGCATTATGGGAGGAAGAATAATTGACCCCCATTTTATCGATGACAATCTAAATGGTGCAATGTCTGTTGATTACCTATTTAATGTTCTACCGCTATTACTACAAGATGTTTCACTGCATGACAAAATGGCGATGTACCTCCAACATGATGGATGTCCGGCACATAGCTGGCTTGCTGTTGAAGCGGTATTGAATAGCATATTTCATGACAGGTGGATTGGTCGTCGAAGCACCATACCATGGCCCGCACGTTCACCGGATCTGACGTCCCCGAAATTCTTTCTGTGGGGAAAGTTGAAGGATATTTGCTATCGTGATCCCCGACAACGTTTGATAACATGCGTCAGCGCATTGTTAATGCAAGTGCCAACATTACCGAAGGCGAACTGCTCGCTGTTGAGAGGAATGTCGTTACCCGTTACACGTATTGCCAAATACAGTGAGGTTGACAGTCATCATTTTGAGCATTTATTGCATTAATGTGGTATTTACAGGTAATCACCTTGTAACAGCATGCGTTCTCAGAAATGATTAGTTCACACAGGTACATGTATCACATTGGACCAAACGAAATAAATTGTTCAAACGTACCTATGTTCTGAATTTTAATTTAAAAAACCTACCTGTTACCAACTATTCGTGTAAAATTGTGAGCCATATGTTTGTGACTATTACAGTGCCATCTATCCCAAAGCGATAAATGTGGTCCAACTAAAACATTCATATTTCTTTACGTACTACACGAATATGTAATAAAAAGTGGGGGTTCCTATTTAAAAAACCGCAGTTGATATCCGCTTGACCTATGGCAGCGCCATGTAGCGGGCCAACCATAGCCCATCTGGTTTCCCTCTTCAAGCTTGACAAGTTTGGTTCTTTGTAGTTTTTTCGTTTGACGCTTATTTCGTGAGATATTTGGCCCGGTCACGATCAGTGGACCACCCTGTACATATATATTACCACTAGTTTCGGAATAATGTAACTCTATCTTCTGGCATTATACAGTTTATCGATAGAAACAAAAACAATACACTAAAATTCCGGATAAGCAGACAATTAAAGCCCGACAATGTAACAGGATACTGATGACGGGGCGTTGTTCACTAAAAGCATAAAAAGTACGATTGTTTTCCTCCAGAATGTGCGCTTGAAACAAATCTTCTGTGACTCACTTTATAAAATAGGAAAACTAATAAATTACCGAAACAAAAATATCCGGTAGAAAACCACTACTGCAGAATCACGAAACATCTAAGAAATACTAAAAAGCGGAAGAGGACCTCATAGTATGCGAAAGATACTGGATATAAGATCCCGACAGCAACCGCCGTCTTGCTCGCTTAGCCGTACAAACAGCAATACTATAAACAGCTGAGGAGAGAGCCTATTGAGAGTGCGCGAAACGCGACAAACAGGGTGGTTGGAGGCAGGAGTGGTAGATGAAAGGTTTAAAACCACGAGCGGGGAAACCAAATAAAAGAGTATGGATACTCTAAACAGTAGGGAGGAGGAGAACCTGCAGGCCCCTACACCTAGATATAAAATGCAACCACCACATTAACCAGTTTCATAGAAAAAAATCAGACTTCAACAAACTTACAGTTAATAGAGGGAATTCTACAACACAGACGAAACATTAAAAAAACCGTGACCTGAAGTACGTCGTAATTAACTAAAATATTTTTACAGAACAAAGCGGTATAGTCGTTAATGGTTTCACTGGAATGAGACGGAAGACTTCATAGGAAATCTATGTTTTCAAGTATTTTTGATTGTGTTTCAGTGAATCTTTTTTTTATTAAATGGTACACTTCACGTCTAAGCTATATTATGTCTTTCGATTCTGTTGAAGTTGTAGGACATCCATGTTATCACAAACCCTTTGTAACTCAAGCTTGTTATCAATCAAGTGTGTGGTCAGAATCTACCCGAAGTTAGCAACATGTTACCGTTCTTTAATTCTGATACGATGATAGATGTGTAATAGAATATAGACTTGTAATAGAGGATACATTGGTCAAACGGAAAGGATGCCGAGAGTCGTCTGCAGAAACTTATTTTGTTTTAATTTTCAGTTTTACTTGCTCGCACTACAAATAAACTGAAACAATTTTACTGAATTTATTAATACCCTCTTGAAAAGCTTAAAAATAAAAGGCAAAGCAATATTTGGGACTGGAAATAAACAGTTTGAAAGCGATTATAAGGTGTACACGAGGACTCCGTACAAAAAATTATACATTTTTATTCTTTTACAGTTGATGGGCCGGTATTCATCGTAACGGCAGAGGAAGCATTAATTATGTTAGCATACTGCGTAAGTTTTAAACGCCACATTTTTACAATTACATGGTTGTTTTAACATTTCTGCAAAAACACAAACTTGGTTTTCATTAATAAAAGATTCGCTCTTATCGCAATGTTTGGCAGCAAACCAAGCGTAACTTATCGCAACGACAAATATTGGCGAGGATAGCTGCTGATGTATATGGAATGTATTTTAACGCAGTCTTCTTGGATTGTAATTTCATTTTCACTCTCGAAGATTTAAGAGCAGCTGGCCTTAGTGGCCGAGCGGTTCTAGACGCTACAGTCTGGAACCGCGCGACCGCTACGGTCGCAGGTTCGAATCCTGCCTCGGGCATGGATGTGTGTGATGTCCTTAGGTTAGTTAGGTTCAAGTAGTTCTACGTTCTAGGGGACTGAGGACCTGACAAGTTAAGTCTCATAGTGCTCAGAGCCATTTAAACCATTTAAGAGCAGTTTCGAAACTTTTCGATCAAAAAGTTTACCTCAGGATGGTTGTGATAACGCAGTGCATTGGAATGGCGGAGGGGCGGGTGAGCACTTTTATATTGCACGACGGAAATCCTTATCCATCTTCAAAAAACTCGTTGTATGGTTGTGGATTTGATTCTCTGCCCCACGCGCCACTTAACAGAGGGAACTTGTTCTCGTGCACGTAGGGCTTCATCATCAGTCAAATTTTTTTTTAATATTTGGCTGTCGTAAGTTTTCAAGATTTTGACGAAGTAATGACGACATTCCTACATTGTGCAGCGTACTCAACCACCGGTTTCTGAACTCTCGGCCCAAACGAGCCATTACCCTCTTTTTGGCATAAGTCGACTGTTGGAATTACTTTTCGAGAAAGGGTTATAAGTTTTCAGTGCTGCGCTGTATACTAGTGGGTTATTTTGTCCTTACGTCGGGTTATTTTCAGTGCAAGTACCGGTACTTTAAAAATTGAAAGTAAGATAGTTCACGCATAGGTAGTCGAACTAATGACCCTCGCATCACCATTCCGATGTTTGTCCGCGGGGCCAACACCTACCTGGATACTACTCTAACACAAAACGCTTGGCCATCTGGAACTTCCACTTCATTTTCGTTTCTGGCCCAGCCCTGCATATGCCATAATCTGGACGACATTGCTGATGAAGAATAGGCACGGTCCTCTCGTTTAATTAAGCTACTGTGGGCCCCATAAATAATATATGTTGCTGAATCGTCCAACGTATCTGTCACACAGGGCCTGACAGATTACCAGTAAAATACACTCGTATTTACGCTTTTCTACGTCCTTACGAGATCGTAAGCACTTTGTTTAATGTGGTTTCGATGTGTTGCTCTCATGAGGACTTCTACCTCGTTTGTAAGATCCGTGAGATGAAAGTAAAAAGTACGTCAGTGTTCTCACGTGAAGGGAGGCCTCTTTGTCCCAAGAGCCGATAATATTCAACCGTGTTATTTCATGCTGACGCTAACTCGTAATCGTCTATCACCTGCCGTTGCTTCAACAAGCTCACGTTTTTCACTGAGGCCAAGCTCCGATAATTGCTGTGGAGATAACTTCTTGAACACAACAGCAGCCTAGGTTCCGTGCTACACGCGACTCGTGGTCGACGACCTCAGATTAGATGGTCTGCGTTTCTGTGAAAATAACACGTCATCACCACCGCAATACCTCACGTTCAAAGCACCGCTATAGGTACCTAAAAGAAAGAGAAGACCATAAACCTGGAAGTAATCTCTCCTTGTTATGTTATGCGGATGGATTTTTCTCATTAAGTTACTGACATAGCATTTCACTGTAAACATTCGTGACCAAGTGGTAAGTTGAATGTTAATGTTACTATTAGATTAGATTACTTCGCCTTCAGCCAACGAGTGGCCTACCGGGACCATCCGACCGCCGTGTCATCCTCAGCGGAGGATGCGGATAGGAGGGGCATGGGCTCAGCACACTGCTCTCCTGGTCGTTATGATGGCATTCTTGACCGAAGCCGCTACTATTCGGTCGAGTAGCTCCTCAATTGGCAACAGCGCATGGCAGCCTGGATGGTCACCCATCCAAGCGCCGACCACGCCCGACAGCGCTTAACTTCGGTGATCTCACTGCGGCAAGGCCGTTGAAATGTTAATGTTATGGCCATAGATAAATTTCTGTTGACGGTAGACGTAATTATTCAAAAATGGCTCTGAGCACTATGGGACTTAACTTCTAAGGTCATCAGTCCCCTAGAACGTAGAACTTCTTAAACCTAACTAACCTAACGACATCACTCACATCCATGCCCGAGGCAGGATTCGAACCTGCGACCGTAGCGATCGCGCGGTTCCAGACTGTAGCGCCTATAACCGCTCGGCCACTCCGGCCGGCAGACGTAATTATTAAACTTGAGTTCCATGTTGAAACAAGAAAGCATCATCTAACTATACATCTACATCTGTGCTCCACGCGTCCTCATGGTATGTGGCTGAGAGTATTCCCCTCCTTCCCAGTTCCATTGGAGAATGGAGAGTGAAAAGGACCTCCGTATGAGCTCCAATTTACCTGATTTTGTCGTCGTGGTAATTCCATGTGACGTATGGGGAGGAGGTAACAAGTTGACGGACTCTTCGTGGAAGCTAAGCGCTTGGAATTTCAACAGCAAAACTCTCTGCGTCTGCCACTGACATTTGCTGAACAACTTTGTAGCACTCTCGCCCTTTAAGCGATCCCGTTACGAAAAGCGCCGCTCTCCCTTGGGTCTTCCCTACCTCTTCTATTACTCAAGCCTCTAATGGGTTCACATTGACGAACAGAATCAGTCTAACAAGCCACTGCTTTCGTGTATGATTTACATTTTTCTAAGATTCTACCAATGAGTCTCATCCTGACACCACCTTTTTCTACATTTACTTCCGTGCAATGATTCAAAATCATTTACTTTCGGAATGGTAGTCCTCGGCCGTTTACCGTTTTATCCACTGCTGCACATTTGTTCTATATTCAATCTGATCTCATACTCTGCGTTATAGAATCCAATACGATGAAAGTTTGAATGGTATTCACATAAATTTGTAGAAAGAAACAGTTTCTAGATATGAGAGGAACGTACTGCTATTTAGGGGCTCCAATTTCTAGAAATTACCTGAATATTTATGTTTGTTCCTACATTTTACATATTTTAACAATTAACCCTTGAGCGAGAATATTCATCTCACTAACTTTACTTACAGATTGCCGAAACTTCACAGTAAAGTTTTGACGGACAGTGGGAGAAATCACCTACCGACTCCTGAGCGTTTTCCTGTTTTTTTGTTTTTTTTTTTTTGTCATCCGTCATTCCTCTCCTGTGCCAACCTCTTGATCTCAGAGTACCACTTGCAATCTACGTCCTCAATTATTTGCTGGATGTATTCCAATCTCTGTTTCCCCTATAGTTTTTGCTCTCTACCGCTCCCTCTAGAACCATGGAAGTCATTCCCTCATGTGTTAACGGATGTCAGCCAACCAGCTTTCCCACTTAGTGCCACCTATCCACAGTCTCCGGTGATTAGAAAATTACGGCCTGTGAAGTGGCCACGAGATTTTACATGGACTGAGCCTGAGGGATTTCAAATGATTCTTTCTCTGGTTTAATACATACACATAATTTATGAACTAACCTTCTTTATAAATAACATAAATTGTGTCTTAGAATATAATGTAGGAAATATACTGCCACAAAAGTTACTATTTATAGAAATTAAGCATTTATAATACAAATCGTGAACAATTTTAACACAAGAAGTAACATACAAATGATGGGTTTCCCATATGCAAATGACCCTGGACAACACGAACGTACAGTACCCAGTACTTCGTAGCACAAATTTCAAAACTTACTTTGAAACAGCAACGGAGATGCGCCGTTCTTTAACAAAGGCTTCAAAATATAAATTTTCCGTTCGATTTAAATAAATAATGACTTACATTGCAGTTTTTTTTTCGACGAAGGACTAAGTTAGATTTTCCTACCTTAGACAAAGTACTCAGATCTACTTCCAAAGAAATATTAATTTATTAAGAATGAATTTATCAGTGATAGAAGGGCCATAAGAGTGGCTGAGGACCAACTCAAACAGGTTAATCATATTACCTTAGGAATTTTTTTTTTTTGACTCATCAGTCTTCTGACTGGTTTGATGCGGCCCGCCACGAATTCCACTCCTGTGCCAACCTCTTTACCTCAGAGTACCACTTGCAATCTACGTCCTCAATTATTTGCTCGATGCATTCCAGTCTCTGTCTTCCACTACAGTTTTTGCCCGCTACAGCTCCCTCTCGTACCATGGAATTCATTCCTTCATGTCTTAGCAGATGTCCTATCATCCTGTCCCTTCTCATTATCAGTGTTTTCCACATATTCCTTTCCTCTCCGATTCTCCGCAGAACCTCCTCATTCCTTACCTTATCAGTCCACCTAGTTTCAACATTCATCTGCAGCACCACATCTCAAATGCTGCGATTCTCTTCTCTTCCGGTTTACCAACAGTTCACGTTTCACTACCATACAATGCTGTACTCCACACGTACACTCTCAGAAAATTCTTCCTCAAATTAAGGCCGATATTTGATTTTAGTAGTCTTCTCTTGGCCAGGAATGCCCTTTTTGCCATTGCTAGTCTGCTTTTGATGTCCTCCTTGCTCCGTCCGCCGTTGGTAATTTTACTGCCCAGGTAGCAGAATTCCTTAACCTCATCTACTTCGTGACTATCAACCTGACGTTAAGTTTCTCGCTCTTCTCTTTTCTACTACTTCTCATTACCTTCGTCTTTCTTCAGTTTAATCTCAATCCATACTCTGCACTCATTGGACTGTTCATTCCGTTTAGCAGATCTTTTAATTCTTCTTCACTTTCACTCAGGATAGCAATGTCATCAGCGATTTGTATCACTGATATCCTTTCACCTTGAATTTTAATTCCACTCCTGAACTTTTCTTTTATTTGCACCATTGTTTCCTCGATATACAGATTAAACAGTAGGGACGAAAGGCTACGTCCTTGTCTTACACTGTTTTTAATACGAGTACTTCGTTCTTCGTCGTCCACTTCTATTATTCCCTCTTGGCTGTTGTATATATTGTATGTAATCCGTCTCTCCCTATAGCTGACCCCCACATTTCTCAGAATTTCGAACATCTAGCACCATTTTACTGTGTCGAACGCTTTTTACAGGTCGACAAATCCTACTAACGTGTCTTGATTTTTCTTTGGTCTTGTTTTCATTATTACCCGCGACGTTAGAATTGCGTCTCTCGTGACTTTACCTTTCCTAAAGCCAAACCGATCGTCATCTAGAGCATCCTCAATTTTCTTTTCCATTCTTCTGTATATTATTCTTGTAAGCAACTTGGATGCATGAACTGTTAAGCTGATTATGCGGTAATTCTTGCAGTTGTCAGCCCTTGTCATCTTCAGCATTGTGTGGATGATGCTTTTCCGAAAGTCAGATGTTATGTCGCCAGACTCATATATTCTACACACCAATGTGAATAGTCGTTTTGTTGCCACTTCCCGAAATGATTTTAGAAATTCTAATGGAATGTTATCTATCCCTTGTGTCTTATTTGATCATAAGTCCTCCAAAGCTCTTTTATATTCGGATTCTAATACTGGATCCCCTATCTCATGTAAATCGACTCCTGTTTCTTCTATTTCATCAGACAAATCTTTCCCCTCAAAGAGGATTTCAATGTATTCTTTCCACCTTCATATGACTTGTAAAAGGTTACAAAGTTTGACCAACAAAACGTGAATGATTTAAACGGTACCGAAACACGAGTTTAAATGCTAGGCTGTTGTTGTCACGTAAACTGTTGAATGATTCTGGATTTTCTTATAGTAGGGAAGTTTAAAGTATTGCCAAGATAGCTTAGAGAAAAGAAATCAATTTTTATTTCAGGTAAGAAATGGATTAAGGTATTTTAATGTTGCCAAAATTGCGTTCTTAGAATGCTGCCCTTGAAAACAGAGACATTGTTCATTCATAGATTACTGTTCTATCTTAAGAACTGGAATATATCTCAGTCCTCTTACGTCTGAAACTGAAACTTTTCATGAGTATTCTGAAAGTGAAGTCCATTTTGGAACCACTTAGATGAAGATTCTTTGAAGAATCGAACTCTCATGTGTAAAACAGCTTTAAAATTCCGGTCCCTTTAAAAATCAGGCAAAGTGTTAAATATTTGTTGTTTTTCATACATATGAGTGTTTGTGACGTCTCACATCCCGCAAAATGCGTTGTGGATAGAGTTACTAATAGAGAAATAATTATCTAAAACGTTGTGCCTGAGTCGAGGTTGAACTGCCTGACTAGCGAAAATGTAGTACTGGATTAAATTTCTTCCTTTCATTATTTCGTAAGGGCTGTCAACAAAAAAAAGTTTCTTACAATTGGTACGTAGGTCTGAAGTTTTTTGGAAGACGGTAAGTGCAATTATTCTCAAATACTGGACGAATATAGTCTGGATAATTGGCCCGCCTTGAGTTACATTGCGTGAAGACCATATATAGTTTCTAACTTTAATAACTGACACATGATGCTAAATCTATAACGTAAGATCATAGATCTTGAATGAATGATTATGACATTTTTATACATCCTGAGTATCGGTCGATAATTATATGAAATACATAAAATCATTGTGTTGCTTCAGGAAGTTGTTGGATGGGCAACCTCGAACTTGTCCTGGGTTTAACAAATGGTTCAAATGGCTCTGAGCAGTATGGGACTTAACTTCTTTGGTCATCAGTCCCCTAGAACTTAGAACTACGTAAACCCAACTAACCGAAGGACATCACACACATCCATGCCCGATGCAGGATTCGAACCTGCGACCTTAGCAGGAGGGATTATAGAAGCTGCATGATTTAAATACTGTGTTGATCACAGTTAATGGCGCAAACACATACAGATGAAAGTACACGATACTAGAAGCAAAAATGTCTCAGTAAATATGAGGTCTAGAGGGCCTACGTTTAGAGTTACGAGTATTTCTTTATCTGCGGGGCAGTAAACACATAACTTCTAATGAACATGTGCTCATTACTTGTAGTGAATGCATTTTGGAGCCCATATTTACTGTACACTTTTTTCTTGTTTGTCTGTACTACCTCCTCCAAAAATATGGCTCTGAACACTATGGGACTTAACTACTGTGGTCATCAGCCCCCTAGAACTTAGAACTACTTAAACCTAACTAACCGAAGGGCATGACACACATCCATGCCCGAGGCTGGATTCGAACCAGCGACCGTAGCAGTCGCGCGGTTGCGGACTGCGCGGCTAGAACCGCTAGACCACCGCGGCCGGCCCCCAAAATATGAAAATGAAACATCTTGCAGTAGAAGAGATTTGTCTCACACTTCAAAAATGGTTCAAATGGCTCTGTGCATTTTGGGACTTAACATCTGAGGTCATCAGTCCCCTAGAACTTAGAACTACTTAAACCTAACTAAACTAAGGTCATCACACACATCCACGACCGAGGCAGGATTCGAACCTGCGACCGTAGCAGCAGCGCGGTTCCGGAACGAAGCGCCTAGAACCACTCGGCCACCGCGGCCGGCTGTCTCACAGTAACGAAGTCCTCATAGCTCATATGGTATGCGCTTTAGAGCATACGTTTTCTGAGACTTTTCTGGCTTCTAGTATCGTCTACGCGCTTATTCCACTAAAATGTAAATGTCGTGCGACTAGGGCCTCCCATCGGGTACACCGTTCGCCAGGTGCCACGTCATCGACTGGCCCATCGATGGGGATGAAATTATGATGATTTGGACAACACAACACCCAGTTCCCGAGCGGAGAATCGAACCCGGGCCCGTAGGATTGGCATTCTATCGCACTGACCACTCAGCTACCAGGTGCAAACTAAGCTACGAACTATGACACACCTTGTATATATTGTGATTCACACATCAAGTTAAATACTCCGTTCCTCTCTTCGCCTGCAGTATTTATCATTGTTAAAGCACTTTGAGAAACATCTGTAGTTATTACGACAGAAATTCGTTTTAATACCAATCGTCAAGATGGGCTAAAATTTCACAAACTAATTCACGGCGAAAAGCGTACGGTGAGCGAGAACAAAGAGAGCGAAAAGCATAAGCCGTAATCTCTTTTCTGCCCCCGTTTGACACGCAAGGCGAATAACGCCGTTTACCAGTAGAGCAATGTGGCTTGCTGCTGACTTATCCGGAAAGGGAAGGGGAGGGAGGGGGGGGGACCTTTCTTTTTAGGATGTGGACACCCTGTGGTGTAGAGGATAAAAAAGCTTACTCGCACGAGTCTGCAGTAACAGTCTCACGACACGAAAGGCGGGAACTCGGAGCTGTCTACGGCGACAGTACGTGCTGAGTGCTTTCCACACGCAATCATCGGCAACGGCTACTGCAGGACCGATAGCGGACCTCTCTGGCTTCTCAGGCGCCTGCAGACTTCCAGAGCGCCGGCTTGGGATTACAAAGCATTTATTGGCCGCGAATCCCGCGAAATCCCCGAAACCCCCTGACCCACGCTTTGCTACGCCTCTCCTCAGGTTGAAGCGGGCCAAGTTGAGTCTCTGCGGCTCAGGTGGCGGGCAAACTTTGGCGGGTGGTGGGTAAACAACGGTAGCCGGGGCGGCGAACCCTATAGGCGGGGAGGGGGGGGGGGGGGGGCAGTCGGGTCAGGGGGGCGGCAGTGGACGCCCAGTTGTGGCCAGTTCTGGCACTGTCCGGCCGGGGGTCAGTGTTTTGCCGGCTCTATAGGGACGCTACGATTAAAACTTCCGAGGAGGTTAACTCTTCGCGACGAAATGAGGACATTATTTCGTGTACATCAGCGTTTTCCTGTCTCAATGCACTGGACATTTTGTGCAGTACGGCATTTTATTACACTACCCAACCACGATATTATTGAAATAGGTCTCCCGCGGCCGTGATTGGATACGCGCGAGAGGTCGTTGTAGTAAACAGGCACAGTGGAGAGTTAGGAAAGCGCATCGCCCTGCCGATGGTTTCAGATCGGTTGTGCGCATACTGACAATTGTTTCAGCGTCTCTTCGTGACATATCGTCAGTAGTGCGATGTGGTGTTATCTTTATCATCAACACCCCTGCCAAAGAAACCACATAGCATTTCGACATTTCTACTTTTTTATATTTGTTACTTGAAGTCAAGAACCCAAGTATCAGCCATCAAAAGCTTTTCAATATAACTGTCAGAAATTCTCGAGAAAATCCGTCTCCAATAAGCCGAAGTAGGGTTTTGTGTGGCAGTGCGCTCACCTGGGTTCGATTACCGACGTATTCGAATTTTCTGCGAGCATTTTTGTGGCGCGTAAGGCAGTAAGATGAAAAAAATTATTTATTGTGTTTGTAATCTAAACATTTCTCATTAACAATCCCTTTTAAAAGATCTGTAATTAATAATTTATATTTGCAATGAGAACTGGATTTTGGCTAGCGACATGTAATTAGAAATAAGAAGACGTACATTTTCACAGAAATGGCAATTAGGTATTCGTTAATTTTACATTTAAATGAGTTAGGTATTTGAACTGAACGGGAAAAGAAACCGAAAAACACACGAGTGCAGCCTGATAGCTACTGACAACGGCTGCGTAGTGGGAAGGTTGCCGGTAGATCACATTCCAAGGAACAAATTACTGAAATCACCGAAACGGGACTCGATCCAGAGGTTGCGAGACTCGAGCGCTGAAACTGGGACCTTTCTTTGCACGTAGGTCACAATGAATTATAACTGAAAATTACAAGAAAATGTTAAAGAGAAAAACTGAAGATAAATATCCGACTGGCTTGGCGAACCGTTGTACCGCTCAAACAAGCCTTTTTCGTGGAACGTTAGTCTGCTCAGGATAGTTCAAAAATACTCAGAATTGAAGCGGACGACCACAGCATTTCCTCTCGTCTCATATGCTAACAACGAGCCTAGGGTTTTGATTGACCGCTAATATTAGGAAGTGGATTTTTCTCGGAAATATAATAGGAGAGGAATCCCTGTGGAAAATTTCCTTTTCTCTCATAGGTCAGCAAATAGCCCTAAGCACAGGTTGTTTTTGGAGGTCTTCTTTTCGGTGTGACACCACAATGTAGAAAAAGGCAACGATTTCGAGGCGTCTGGTTCCGAGTCTGCAGCAGTATAGATGAGGTCCCGACTCTGGTGCTGTGACGACTGGTAAGTGTTCTCGCTTCGAATTCGAAGACTGGCTTCATGTAAAGTTTAAGAATGCAACAATGTGACTTCAAGTCGTATTCATAACTCTTATTTTGGTTAGTTCAGTTCTTTTGCTTTTCGAGAGTGGCGAGCCTTGTGTTAGCATGTCTTGCTCAGTACGTTGTCAGGTCCACGTATTAGTTCTGCACCGCACATCGCATCATGGTTAAAGCAGTTATCTCTTCCACATTGTTTAAAGTTTATTGGGTAACCATTTGTGGAGGGAGCACCACTTTTATGTTACCCTTCCCAGTACCCGGCGGCCCACTGAGACAGTCAACGCTCCAAGATATTCTCTGTGTTTACTTTTTCCCTATGCTAAATGAAATGCAGTACCGGAACTCCATTCGCTATTTTATCAGTAGATCACCTCTGTCACTTTTGGTTATGGATTAACCAGGACCAGCGTCCATACTTGTACACTCCTGGAAATGGAAAAAAGAACACATTGACACCGGTGTGTCAGACCCACCATTCTTGCTCCGGACACTGCGAGAGGGCTGTACAAGCAATGATCACACGCACGGCACAGCGGACACACCAGGAACCGCGGTGTTGGCCGTCGAATGGCGCTAGCTGCGCAGCATTTTTGCACCGCCGCCGTCAGTGTCAGCCAGTTTGCCGTGGCATACGGAGCTCCATCGCAGTCTTTAACACTGGTAGCTTGCCGCGACAGCGTGGACGTGAACCGTATGTGCAGTTGGCGGACTTTGAGCGAGGGCGTATAGTGGGCATGCGGGAGGCCGGGTGGACGTACCGCCGAATTGCTCAACACGTGGGGCGTGAGGTCTCCACAGTACATCGATGTTGTCGCCAGTGGTCGGCGGAAGGTGCACGTGCCCGTCGACCTGGGACCGGACCGCAGCGACGCACGGATGCACGCCAAGACCGTAGGATCCTACGCAGTGCCGTAGGGGACCGCAACGCCACTTCCCAGCAAATTAGGGACACTGTTGCTCCTGGGGTATCGGCGAGGACCATTCGCAACCGTCTCCATGAAGCTGGGCTACGGTCCCGCACTCCGTTAGGCCGTCTTCCGCTCACGCCCCAACATCGTGCAGCCCGCCTCCAGTGGTGTTGCGACAGGCGTGAATGGAGGGACGAATGGAGACGTGTCGTCTTCAGCGATGAGAGTCGCTTCTGCCTTGGTGCCAATGATGGTCGTATGCGTGTTTGGCGCCGTGCAGGTGAGCGCCACAATCAGGACTGCATACGACCGAGGCACACAGGGCCAACACCCGGCAACATGGTGTGGGGAGCGATCTCCTACACTGGCCGTACACCACTGGTGATCGTCGAGGGGACACTGAATAGTGCACGGTACATCCAAACCGTCATCGAACCCATCGTTCTACCATTCCTAGACCGGCAAGGGAACTTGCTGTTCCAACAGGACAATGCACGTCCGCATGTATCCCGTGCCACCCAACGTGCTCTAGAAGGTGTAAGTCAACTACCCTGGCCAGCAAGATCTCCGGATCTGTCCCCCATTGAGCATGTTTGGGACTGGATGAAGCGTCGTCTGACGCGGTTCGCACGTCCAGCACGAACGCTGGTCCAACTGAGGCGCCAGGTGGAAATGGCATGGCAAGCCGTTCCACAGGACTACATCCAGCATCTCTACGATCGTCTCCATGGGAGAATAGCAGCCTGCATTGCTGCGAAAGTTGGATATACACTGTACTAGTGCCGACATTGTGCATGCTCTGTTGCCTGTGTCTATGTGCCTGTGGTTCTGTCAGTGTGATCATGTGATGTATCTGACCCCAGGAATATGTCAATAAAGTTTCCCCTTCCTGGGACAATGAATTCACGGTGTTCTTATTTCAATTTCCAGGAGTGTATATGAGACACTTTATTTTCTACAAACCCTTTGCTTAAATTTTCGTTTTGGAAGCCTTTTGTTTACTTTACCGTACCAAGATAGATAATTCGATGTGGTGACCTTCCCCCAATAACAGGTACGTTTTAATTACCTTATCCTGCAAAATTATCTGTTCTCTGTTACTAGATCCGCTTCAGTTAATTGCCCTTACCTGGGTAGTTTTCTCCTCATATGATCGCACCAAGTAACTGGTGACATTTCAGATTGTTGAACAGCTGCAAAGAGCGTCGCTGCTAGCCTCAATCTCTCGTTCTGGCCCTGGCTTCCAGCTGGCAACGATGTGATTGATTTCCTGTACCCTTGTTTCGGAGTCTGTCCCGACACAAAAATTTTCATTTTACGGCCTTCAAAGCCTGGCTAACGGCTACAAAGGCACGGCCACCTGTGTCTCTACACTGAATATATGTGGCGTGTTAACCCTTAGCTAACTTTTCCATTTAAAAATACCGCTTCAGATGTCCACATCCTCGACAACATGGCCGGGATTCTAGGCCTGTACGCCACGGTTCTGTGGTGTGGATGCTTCAGCGTGTACTTCAATTAAACAACAAATAATAATTACTGTATTTTGTTCTTTCACTGCTTTAGCTCAAATTTTATAACTATCCTTAGCAAAAGTTAGCAATTGGCTGTTTCCACAGATACTTCAGTCGATATCCGGTACCAAATTATGCTGGAGTGGAGATCGGCCGTCTTCTTGGGAAAAGCTGCTGGGGTCAGAAATGAGATTGCGGAATTACCTCGACATTACAGCACCGGAATAGAGTATTTCAGTAATAAATATGAAACAATCCATTGCTCATAGATGTTCCAAGGAATTAATCTCCTTACATATTTATCGTATTAATTTTGGTTTTAGAAAGAATAAATTACATTTGATAGTTAAAAATGTGGTTGCAAACTAGAAATAGTCAAAGAGGGCACGAAGCTAGTAAAAAAATTATGATAGGCTTGGTATACTTTATATGGTTCTTATGATGATCTAGTTATATTTGATATAGTGGGCAGCTAGGTTGAGGCAGAAAGTAGGAAAATGAGAATTATATCACATTACTCCTCAGTTTTCCTATAATTATTCTACTTATAATGAATGTTACAATAGGCAGTTTAAAGAGGATTTGTACTATTTCTTTCATTTCTACATATATGTATACATAAATCTCTTAACAAATCATGTGGAGGGTACTTCGTACCACTGTTATCGACTTATTTTCTTATTCCGTATGCGTTATGAGTAAGAGAAAAAAGACGGTCTGTACACATTTGTAGGTGCCCTCATCCTTTTTACCTTATTTGTGATGACCTTACGCGAAATATAATGGCTGAAATGGCTCTGAGCACTATGGGACTTAACGTCTGATGTCATCAGTCCCCTAGAATTTAGTTAAACCTAACTAACCTAAGGACATCACACACATTCATGCCCAAGGCAGGATTCGAACCTGCGACCGTAGCGGTCCCGTGGTTCCAGACTGTAGCACCTAGAACCGCTCGGCCACTCCGGCCGGCCGCGAAACATTCTGTACAGTCTTGTTAGTGTGACCATCTCCTGTGTGCAATACCTACTCACAGACAGCAGGTTGTAGCTCAAGCAATAGCTGGTATATGAAGAGTGTCGGAGAAATGTGGACAATAATACTCTAGTTGCTGTGATGCGAGAATGGAGATATTTATCTATTATCTGTTATCGTCCAAAAGATCACGATCTCTGGCTTTCGGATCAAGCAGCGGTGTTTGTGGACTGTTCTCGGGCCTCCGTGGTCATGGTACACCGTTGTTGTTGCTGTTGTGGTCTCCAGTCCTGAGACTGGTTTGATGCAGCTCTCCATGCTACTCTACCCTGTGCAAGCTTCCTCATCTCCCAGTACCTACTGCAGCCTACATCCTTCTGAATCTGCTTGGTGTATTCATCTCTTGGTCTCCCTCTACGATTTTTACCCTCCACGCTGCCCTCCAATACTAAATTGGTGATCCCTTGATGCCTCAGAACATGTCCTACCAACCGATCCCTTCTTCTAGTCAACTCCTCTTCTCCCCAATCCTATTCAACACCTCCTCATTAGTTATGTGATATACCCATCTAATCTTCAGCATTCTTCTGTAGCACCACATTTCGAAAGCTTCTATTCTCATCTTGTCTTAACTATTCATCGTCCATGTTTCACTTCCATACATGGCTACACTCCATACAAATACTTTCAGAAACGACATCCTGACACTTAAAGCTATACTCGATGTTAACAAATTTCTCTTCTTCAGAAACACTTTCCTTCCCATTGCCAGTATACATTTTATATCCTCTCTACTTCCACCATCATCAGTAATTTTGCTCCCCAAATAGCAAAACTCCTTTACTACTTTAAGTCTCTCATTTCCTAATCTAACTCCCTCAGCATCACTCGACTTAATTCGACTAAATTCCATTATCCTCGTTTTGCTTTTGTTGATGTTCATCCTATATCCTCCTTTCAAAACACTATCCATTCCGTTCAACTGCTCTTCCAAGTCCTTTGGTGTCTCTGACAGAATTACAATGTCATCGGCAAACCTCAATATTTTTATTTCTTCTCCATGGATTTTAATACCTACTCCGAATTTTTCTTTTGCTTCTTCACTGCTTGCTCAATATACAGATTGAATGACATCGGGGAGAGGCTACAAACCGGTCTCACTCCCTTCCCAACCACTGCTTCCCTTTCATGTCCCTCAACTCTTATAACTGCCATTTGGTTTCTATACAAATTATTATTAGCCTTTCCCTCCCCTGCCAACTTTAGAATCTGAAAGAGCGTATTCCAGTCAACATTGTCAAACGCTTTCTCTAAGTCTACAAATGCTAGAAACGTAGGGTTGCCTATCCTTAATCTAGCTTCTAAGATAAGTCGTAGGGTCAGTATTGCCTCACGTGTTCCAATATTTCTATGGAATCCAAACTGATCTTCCCCTAGGTCGGCTTCTACTAGTTTTTCCATTCGTCTGTCAAGAATTCGCGTTAGTATTTTGCAGCCGTGACTTATTAAACTGACGGTTCGGTAATTTTCACATCTGTCAACACCTGCTTTCTTTGGGATTGAAATTATTATATTCTTCTTGAAGTATGAGGGTAATTCGCCTGTCTCATACATCTTGCTCACCAGATGGTAGAGTTTTGTCAGGACTGGCTCTCCCAAGGCCGTCATTAGTTCTAATGGAATGTTGTCTACTCCCGGGGCCTTGTTTCGACTCAGGTCTTTCAGTGCTCTGTCAAACTCTGCACGCAGTATCATATCTCACATTTCATCTTCTTCTACATCCTCTTCCCTTTCCATAATATTGTCCTCAAGTACATCGCCCTTGTGCAGACCCTCTATATATACCTTCCGCCTTTCTGCTTTCCCTTCTTTGCTTAGAACTGGGTTTCCGTCTGAGCTCTTGTTATTCATACAAGTGGCTCTCTTTTCTCCAAAGGTCTCTGTAATTTTCCTGTAGGCAGTATCTAACTTACCCCCAGTGAGATAAGCCTCTACATCCTTACATTTATCCTCTAGCCATTCCTGCTCAGCCATTTTGCACTTCCTGTCGCTTTCATTTTTGAGACGTTTGTATTCCTTTTCGCCAGCTTCGTTTACTGCATTTTTATACTTTCTCCTTTCATCAATTAAATTAAATATTTCTTCTGTTACCCAAGGATTTCTACTAGCCCTCTTCTTTTTAACTACTTGATCCTCTGCTGCCTTCACTACTTCGTCCCTCAAGGCTACCCAATCTTCTTCTACTGTATTTCTTTCCCCCATTCCTGCCATTTGTTCCCTTACGCTCTCCCTGAAACTCTGTACAATCTCTGATTTAGTCTGTGTATCCAGGTCCCATCTCCTTAAATTTCCACCTTTTTGCAGGTTCTTCAGTTTTAATCTACAGTTCATAACCAACAGATTGTGGTCAGAGTGCACATCTGCCCCTGGAAATGTCTTACAATTTAAAACCTGGTTCCTAAATCTCTGTCTTACCATTAGATAATCTATCTGAAATCTGTCAGTATCTCCAGGCTTCTTCCATGTATACAACCTTCTTTTATGATTCTTGAACCAAGTGTTAGCTATGATTAAGTTGTGCTCTGCGTAAAATTCTACCAGGCGGCTTCCTCTTTCATTTCTTAGCCCCAATCCATATTCTCCTACTACGTTTCCTTCTCTCCCTTTTCCTACTACTGAATTCCAGTCACCCATGACTATTAAATTTTCGTCTCCCTTCATTATCTGAATAATTTCCTTTATTTCATCATACATTTCTTCAATTTCTTCGTCATCTGCAGAGCTAGTTGGCATATAAACTACTAATACTGTAGTAGGCGTTGGCTTCGTGTCTATCTTGGCCACAATAATGCGTTCACTATGATGTTGGTAGTAGCTTACCCGCATTCCTGTTTTTTTTATTCATTATTAAACCTACTCCTGCATTACCCCTATTTGACTTTGTATATATAACCCTGTATTCGCCTGACCAAAAGTCTTGTTCCTCCTGCCTCCGAACTTCACTAATTCCCACTATATCTGACTTTAACCTATCCATTTCCCTTTTTAAATTTTCTAACCTACCTTCCCGATTAATGGATCTGACGTTCCACGCTCCGATCCGTAGAACACCAGTTTTCTTTCTCCTGATAACGACGTCCTCTTGAGTAGTCCGCGGCCGGAGATCCGAATGGGGGACTATTTTACCTCTGGAATATTTTACCCAAGAGGACGCCATCATCATTAACCATACAGTATAGCTGCATGCCCTCGGGAAAAATAACGGCTGTAGTTTCCCCTTGCTTTCAACCGTTCGCAGTACCAGCAGAGTGAGGCCGTTTTGGTTAATGTTACAAGGCCAGATCAGTCAATCATCCAGACTGTTGCCCCTGCAACTCTTGAAAAGGCTGCTGCCCCTCTTCAGGAATCACGCGTTAGTCTGGCCTCTCAACAGATACCCCTCCGTTGTGGTTGCACCTACGGTACGGCTATCTGTATCGCTGAGGCACGCAAGCCTCCCCACCAATGGCAAGGTCCATGGTTCATGGGGGGAAGCAAGGTACACCATGCATGATAAAATTCCACTCTCGAAACTGGTGCAAGGAAACTCTGGTGCATCGCGACCATAAATGACAGGGGTGAACGATGGCTGTAGAGATGTGTACGGGCGTGTAGATATGCAACTGTTGAGTAGCTAATCGCCCAGATGAACGAAGGGGCTGCTAACAGTGGTGTGGCCGCCCAATTCATACACCGTAGCGCGTGCTTCATCGGCATCACACTTCACGTCCAACCAAATCGGGATGCTTGCATCAGAGGGCGTATATTCACCAGGTAAACTTATGTCGAGTGTGTTGACAACACAAATATTTACTGGCGACCATAACACAACACCAGGTTTCCACCAACGACCGCCACGGACCGCTACCCGTTCGCAGAGCCTGCAGAACAGCTTCACCAGAGGTCACAGCTAGCCCAGCAACTACTTTGATACGCCAGGCACGTGTTCGCAAATAGTTCTGGCAGATACATCCACCAAACGGGATTTTTAGGGCGGTGCACAGAGCAGTTCGACACACCGCTTGGAATACACAGAGCTGGCACCCGGCAGGCACGGCCAAATGCCTCTTCTAAAAAAATTGTTCAAATGACTCTGAGCACTATGGGACTTAACATATATGGTCAGCAGTCCTCTAGAACTTAAAACTACTTGAACCTACCTAACCTAAGGACAGCACACCACACCCAGTCATCACGAGGCAGAGAAAATCTCTGACCCCGCCGGGAATCGAACCCGGGAACCCGGGCGTGGGAAGCGAGAATGCTACCGCACGACCAGATGCCTCTTCTAAGTGGCCGATCTCTTGCAGGTCGACTTGGTATAGTCGACGAACATCTTGACATTGTCAAATTGTTTTATTGTGATCTCTCCCGTGAAAAGTCGAGTCTTTTCTATTATTATTTTCTATATTGTGACGATCCGCAATTGGGATCGAGCGAGTTGTTCGTTTGGAGATTGGATTATTGTTTCGTCCAAAAATTGTTTTAGGACTTCCGTTTTTCGCATTTCTATTCTGCTAGCGCGGATACTTCAAACAGTATCCCCCAACGACCATTCAGCGGAAGTTGCTATGTAGAAGCCAACGCCACAGGCGCCTGATTCGTGTAGACTACTGTTTATTGGCGACGAAGGTTGGAATTTGCTCGCTAGTATCTCAACTGATTGAAAAGGTGGCATTTTCTGATGAATTACATTTTATGCCTGTTAGCTGCAAAACGTCTCAAGACAAATTCCCTGCATCTATCGTCGGAAGGGTCTAGGCCGGAGGAGAGGGATCGTAATGTGCTGGGGAACGTTTTGATATGCCTTGGTTGATTTCGTCATTCTGGAAGGCATAATGGAACAACGAAAGTATACATTTACCCTTGGAGACCATGTCCACCCCACAAGTGGTTTGTTTCTCCTCGGCACGATGGCAGCTACCAGCAGAAAAATTTAACATGTCACACAGCTTCCATTGCACGTGCGTGATTCGAAGGGCTCCCGGACGAGTTTACGTACATACCTGGCCACCATGCTAGCCGAACTCAAACCCAATCGGTAATCTGTGGTACTAACAGGATTGAGCCTAATCCTGTTGTTCCCACTGATCCGCAACCGCAAACCCTTTTGCAGCTGGCCACAGCTCTGGAGTCGGCATGTCTCCATACGCCTGTCGGTACCTTCCAAAATCTCACTGACAGTATTCCTGCAGGTCTCGCTGCCTTAAGCGCTGCAAAATGTGGTTATTCAGTCTTTTGACAGGTGGTCACATTAATATGACTGGATGTGTATAAGAGTGCCCTTATAGCAGATATGCGATTTCCATTTGCCTTCCTTAGTATTGATTTTATGCGATCGTAGCAGTTGAGAGCACTACTTACAAGGGAACCTTCCCATCGCACCCCCCTCAGATTTAGTTATAAGTTGGCACAGTGGATAGGCCTTGATAAACTGAACTCAGATCAATTGAGAAAACAGCAAGAAGTTGTGTGGAACTGTGAAAAAATAAGCCAAATATACAAACTGAGTAGTCCATGGGCGACATAGGCAATATGATGGAGGCCGTCAGCTCACGAGCGCCGTGGTCTCGTGGTAGCGTGAGCAGCTGCAGAAGGAGAGGTCCATGGTTCAAGTATCCCCTCGAGTGAAAATTTTACTTTCTTTATTTTTGCATAGTTATTATCCGTCCGTTCGTTCATTGACGTCTCTGTTCACTGTAATAAGTTTAGTGTCTGTGTTTTGCGACCGCACCGCAAAACCGTGAGATTAGTAGACGAAAGGACGTGCCTCTCCAATGGGAACCGAAAACATTTGATCGCAAGGTCATAGCTCAACCGATTCCTCCACAGGAAAACACGTCTGATATATTCTATACGACACTGGTGACGGCATGTGCGTCACATGACAGGAATATGTTGTCGACCCACCTAACTTGTGGCGAATGGGTAAAAAGATTCTTCTACCTTGCCCGATTTAGGTTTTCTTGTGAATGTGGTAATCACTCCCAAAAAAGTGATGAAAACATAAGAGTTTGTCACATAAACTGAAAATAAAAAATTAAACTTTTCACTCGACGGAAGATTTGAACCAAGGACCTTTCGTTCCACAACCGCTCACGTTACCACGAGACCACGGCGCTCCTGCGTTTCCAGTGTCCTTGATGTTCCTTATCTTGCCATGAACTACTCAGTTTGTATATTTTGCTTATTTTTTCACAGTTCCACACAACTTCTTCCTGTTTTCTCAATTGATCTGTGTTCAGTTTTTCAAGGCCTATCCACTGTGCCAACTTATAACTAAATCTGAGGGGGGTGCGATGGGGAGGTTCCCTTGTTAGTTCCACTTCATTATGGAGGTCGATTACACCTTGACCCACCAGCAAAATAATCAACTACAAGCAAAAAAGGTTTTTCTACCGAGTAATTGCTACATCTGGACGGACAAAGTAACGCACACGTAAAGATACGCACGTAGCCGAGAGCAGGCCGTCGCCAGCTAATGGTTTAGAGCAAGTTAGAACTTCATGTGGACAGCAGACGTATTTGCCAGAGCAATTCCATGGTGTCGCCAGTAGAGCAAATTGACGGGCTGGAACAATGGACAACTACAGGAGTACCTCGCTAGTTCAACACTGATAGTTTTTTTTCTGCACACGACGATAACGACGCTGTTTTATTGCTCACAGCGCCTGTAGAGTTCATTAATTTTTTGTGACCCTCATGCATTCTGTCATTCACTCTGTCTTTAGTAAACAGATACTCTAAAAGAATCGTAGAAAGACACTTTTTATCAGAAATATCCGTGTTCCATTATTCTGCACGATGCATTTAGGTCGTTTGGGGTATATCATCAGGAATATTTACATTCTTACGTCACTTTTTTAGTAATAGGGCACCACACATAATAATATATATGTTTGCCTTTACAAAGTCAGCATTCGATATTTATTGTGCATAAAGACACTTGACCAGCCTCTGTTGATGAATTTTGGCTACTTGTGTGTTGTAAAAAAAGGTATTTGAATTTTGTTTGGTATGTGTAAAGAGACAAAGCTTTTTATTTTGTCCTGCGTGGATGGAAATAGCTTAGACTATACATTTAAGTATTAAAATCATTCATGTTTGTAGCATAAATTTGACCATGTGGTTAACCAAGCATCTTAGTCTTTCAGATTACTGTTTGTTGCAAAGTGAGGCAAGGACTGCGGTCCGCCGGCAGAAAGGATGTTCGGCACTAGCTTTCTAGCTTTCATTGTGAGTGGACGAGCTATCGAGTGCTGGTCAGTCGTTTATTGTATGTATTAAGAGGAACATCTGTGTGTGGAAGAGGTCTCTACGAGTACTGTAAAATGTCCAAGACGACTATGTGAGTTACCATTCATTTACTGGCGGCACTGGGGGATCCGTCAGCATTTCCTACGACACAATAGCTACGGTAGTAGGTCGGCGGACCGTCGTAACTCAGTTAGGGCCTGCTTAGTTTGTAGACTGACCACTCAGTAATTTTAAATACGTTTAAGACCAGAATGTTATGATTTGCAGCGAACATTAACACTGTGCTTCCGCACAAATTGTTGTGTCCCTAGATGAAAACTGTTCCTGTGTTCAGGTTGGATGGTCGATTTGGGGGTGGGGACCAAACAGCGAGGTGATCGGCCGCTTTGGATTAGGGAACGATAGGAAAGGAAGTCGACCGTGACCTTTCAAAAGAACCATCCCGGCACTTGCCTGAAGCGATTTAGGGAAATCACGGAAAACTTAAATCAGGATGGCTGGACGCGGGTTTGAACAGTCGTCCTCCCGAGTGCGAGTCCAGTGTGCTAACCACTGCGCCGCTTCGGTCAGTCTCTGTTGAAGATGGTGGTAAAAGAAATTAAAGAGCTTAAAAATCAAATTTTACAAACGGCAACGCATGGTTGATTCTCAAAAATATTAATCAGTATTATGCTGCGTTGCCGCAGCCGGCTTGTATTTGAAGCAATATTTGATGCAGGTCACCTAATTGCACTGACGTAGTTGGCTGTGTTCATTCTACGCATTCGGAGGACGACTGCAAATTCTTAATAAGATGTATTTGAGTTGAAACGAACGCATCAAGTCCGCTACATACATGACAGTCTGCTTAATAGTGCGGTGGTACAGCTTTGGAACGCAATATATCAGCTATTATGAGTGGCATTGGTTCGACATATTAGATATCTACGAAATGTGCAATGAGACGACGGAAGTCACGGGATATTTATTAATACGGTGTCGGACCTACTTTTCTCCAGTTAATGCACCATCTCGACGTGGCATGGGCTCAACAAGTCGTTGGAAGTCGCCTATAGGAATAATGAACCATGCTGCCTCTACAGCCGTCCATAGTGCCAGAGCGTTACCGGTGCAGGATTTTGTGCATGAACTGACTTCTCGATTATGTACCATAAACGTTCGATGGGATTTCATGATGTGGGTGGCTAAGCAATTCGCTCACATACTCCAGAATGTCCTTCAAAGCAATCGCAGACAATTGTGCATCGGTGACACGGCTAATTGTCATCCACAAAAGTAACATTGTTGTTTGGGAACATGAAGTCCATGTATGCCTGTCAGTGGTCTCCAGGTAGCCGAAAATAAGCATTTCCAGTCCACGTCAACACGGCCCACACCACGATGGATCCACAACCAGCTTGCTTACAGCCTTGTTAACAATTTCGATCCACGGCTTCGTGCGGTCTGCGCCACACTCAAACCCTACCAATAGCTCATCTCAACTGAAATCGCGAGTCATCTGAACAGGCGACGGTTGTCCAGCCGTTTAGAGTCAAACTGATATAGCCACGACTCCAAGAGATGCGCAGAACGCGATGTCGTCGTCTTCTGCCATAGCCCATTGACGCCATATTTCGTTACACTGCCCTAATGGACACGTTCGTCGTATGTCCCATGTAGATATCTGCGGTTATTTCATGCAGTGCTGCTTGCCTGTTAGCACTGACAACTCTACACCAACGGCGCTGCTCTCGGCCGTTGAATGAAGGCCGTCGGCCTCTGCGACGTCCGTGGTGAGAAGTAATGCCTGAAATCTGGGAATCTTCGCACACTCTTGACACTGTGGATCTCGGAATATTGAATTCCCTATCGATTTCCGAAATGGATTGCCCCATGCGTCTAGCTGCAACTACCGTTTCTCGTTCAAAGACTATCAATTCTCTTCTTGCAGCCCTAATCACGCCGAACACCTTTTCGCATTAATCACGTTAGATCATGTCGACTGCGCCACTGCACTGCCCTTTTATGCCTTGTGTACCCGTGGTCTAGGTGTAGTGCCTGTGATTATTAATCAAAACTTTCTCGGTCGTGGTTTCTAACCGCGCCACCACTTAAGCATTGATCAATTTTGATCAGGATTAGCAGTCGAAGAATTCCAGCTTAGGACGTCGCCACCTTTCTGCCAACGGCCTTGCCAAAGACGACGGAGGACCGGGCATAGGTTCAGGGCACTCTCTTGCATTTGAGGTAGAAAACTGCCCGTAAAGTCGGAAGAATCAGCAGTGAAACCCGTACTTCTACGGATATCGCCCCGTCTGCTACCACCAGCACCCATAAGCCTGAAGATAGTCTGAGGAAAGACCCGAAACGGGTTGCCAACAAATCAAAAATATCTGAACACTTAATCCAGGCTTATTTTTATTGATTTTTAATGATCAACGGCATGAGGTTGCAGAGGGCAATGTAAATCACTGCATTAAAGGCTCATAATGTGTACCATCAAGACGTGGGCTGTAATATAAAAAGTGTCATGATGATCTCTCCACTGACAAAAGATTCCGTAATAGTCGCTCTTTCGGATATCCGAGAGAGGACTGGCAAGGGGAGGTTATTATGAGAGAAAAACGGAATAACCAACCGCAGGGCAATGTTCTACGAGTAGACGCGTGGGACGACAGAAATCGTAGAGGCATGGGGTGACAGAAGTTTGAACGTGGTAGGGAGGCTAGGAAATCTGAAAACGGAAATGCTAAGGCTCAATCTAGATATGGGGAGGTCAGTGAAGTGACATTGAAAGAAGACAAGGATTTCTGGTCAGATGAGTATGGGTAATATCACGAACAGCAGAAAATGGAATAACTTGAGGATGATTCATTATAAATAGGAAGGTAGGGCGGAGAGTGTGTTACTGTGAACAGTTCAGTGATAGGGTTGTTTTCATCAGCAACAACGGAAAACCAACAGCAACCGCAGTAGTTCGGGAATACATACCGACGTCACATTCTCAGGATGAAGAGATGAGAAACGATAATCTAATAATCATAGGGGACTGGCAAGCGGTTTAGGGGAAGGATTGGAAAATAGGGTTATGGGAGAATATGGGATTGATAGCACGGGTGAGAGAGGAGAACGACTAATTGAGTTCTGCTATAAATTTCAGCTAGTAATGGTGAATACGCTGTTCAAGAATCACAAAAGGAGGAGGTATACTAGGAAAAGGCCGGAAAATAAGACAAGATTCATCTTAGAATAGATCATGTACTGGCAGAGATCCCGAAGTCAGATACTAGATTTGAAGGCATACCCAGGTGCAGATATAGACTCATATCACAATTTCATAGTGATGCAGAGTAAGCTCAAGTTTAAGAGACTAATCAGGAAGAGTCCATGTGCAAAGAAGTCGGATAAGGAAGTACTAAGCAATGAGGAGATACGATTCAAGTTCTCTAAGGCTACAGAAAGAACGATAAGAAGTAGCTTGGTAAGCAGTTCAGTTGAAGAGGAATGGACATCTCCAAAATCTGCAATCACAGAAGTTGAAAAGAAATAGATAGGTGCAAAGAAGGTAACTGCTCGGAAACCTTGGATAGCAGAAGAAATGCTTCGACCGATTGATAAAAGAAGGAAGTACAAAAATGTTTAGGGAAATTCAGGATTACCAAATACAAGTGCCTTAGGAATTAAATAAATAAGAAGTGCAGGGAAGCTAAGGCGAAATGGCTACATCAAACATGTGAAATAGGAAAAGAAACGATTGTCGGACGGCCAGAAAAGTCAAAACAGCCTTCGGTGAATTAAAAAACTGGGGCGGTTGCTTTGAGTGCAATGGGAATCTCACTGTTAAGTGCAGAGGAGAGAGCGGACAAGTGGAAAGAGTACACTTAAGACCTCTGGGACGCAGACGACCAGTCTTATGTGATAGAAGAAAGAACAGGAATCGATGTAGAAGAGGTATGGGATCCAGTATTAGAATCAGAATACAAGAGCTTTGGAAGACTTAAGATCAAATAATGCAGAAGGAATAGATATTATTCCATCAAAATTTCTGAAATCATTGGGGGAAGTGGCAATAAAACGATTATTCACGTTGGTGTGAAGAATGTAAGAGTATGGAGACACAGCATCTGACATTCGGAAAACTATCATCCACACAATTCCGAACACTGGAAGCGGTGGTAAGTGCGAGAATTATCGCACAGTCCGCTTAACGTCTCATGCTAATATAAATAATACACAGAAGAAAGGAAAAGAAAATTGAGGATGTGTCAAATGACGATCTGCTTGGCTTTAAGAAACGTAAAGGCACCAGAGAGGCAATTTCGACATTGCGCTAGATAACAGAAACCAGACTAAAGAAAAATCTAGACACATTCATAGAATTTGTCGACCTGAAAAAAGCGTTCGAAGTTGTCCAGTGGTGCACGGTTTTCGAAAATCTGAGGAATATTGGGGTAATCTATAGGGACAGAGGGACAATTTGCAACATGTACAAGTGGGAGTAATAAGAGTGGAAGACCAAGAATGATGTTCTCGGGTTTAAAAAGGGTGTAAGGCAGGGATGAAGTCTTTCGCCCCTTCTGTTCATCTGTACATCGAAGACGCAATGGTGGAAATAAAAGAAAGGTACAAGAGTGGCATTAATATTCAAGGTGAAAGGATATCAATGATAAGATTTGCTGATGACATGGCTCTCCTCAGTGAATGTGAAGAATGATCTGCTGAATGGAACGAACATCTGCTGAGTACAGAATATGGACTGACAGTAAATCTAAGACTGACGAAGGTAATAAGAAATAGGAAAAATGAAAAGAGTGAGGAACTTAACATCAGGATTGTTTGCCACGAAGTACGAGGGTTGCCCAGGAAGTAATGGAACCTCATTTTTTTCTTCATGAATTGTTTATTGGACATAACGAGAATTACGCACACGAAAGAATGGTGTTTTATGTACACACCCTATTTATCCACGTAAACTCCACCCCGTTCCGTGTCCTTCCTCCAGCTCCAAAGAAGGGCGTGTATGCCCTGTCGGTACGAATCATCCTCCTAGTGTCGGAGCCAGTGCTTCTCTGTGTGAGTCATCTCCAGAACGTCCTCAAAATGTCTTCCATGAATGGCATCCTTTAATGGCCCAAGCAAGTGGAAATCCGAGGGGGCTAGATCAGAGCTGTTGGGTGGATGGGGTAACACTATCCAACCGTGTTTTGGGATGTGATCAGCAGTGCTCAGAATTGTGCATCCACAGACCTCTTGCTAATTGGCGGATGCAGCGTCAACTGCCGAGTCATAATGCGTGAGTCCTCGTGGATGATAACAGTGGCTCGCTGCAACATGTGAGATGTGACAGCCGTGCAAGTCGTGGAGAACCGCCTTCTGATGATCTCACCCTCCGTGTCCAGTGACTAACTGTACTTCCGTCGACAGCAGATGCTCTATAGACTTAGCACTAGCGCTTGTGAACGTTCCCCACGTTTCTTCCTCTACAGTGAGAAAATCAATGACGGCACGTTGCTTGTAACGTACATCTATAGACGCCATTTTGAAACTGTCCTGCAGCTACGCTATCTGTCGGAAGTGACGGAAACTTGGCGAGCTCACTCAGGGGACTTCAAATAATACATACGTAACATTTCACATTCGTAGCATTGTTTTCGGCTCAGAAAAAAAAATGCGGTACACTACTTTCTGGATAACTCTCTTAGATGAAGTCGATTAATCCTGCTTCCTAGGCAGCAAAATAGCCCATGATGGACGTTGCAAGGTAGACACCGAAAGTAGACTAGCGCTGGCATGAAGGGTATCTATGGCCAAGAAAAGTCTACTAGAAACAGAGTTCGTTTTAGTTTGAGGAATACATTTCTGAGAATGTACGTTTGAGCACAGCACTGTATCGTAGTGAAACATGTGGAAAACAGGAACAGAAGAGAATCGATGGATATGAAATGTTCTCCTACAGACGGATGTTGGAATGTAGTTTGACTAATAAGGTAAGGAATGATCAGGTTCTGCGCAGAATCAAATAGGAGAGGAATTTGTAGAAAACACTGACAAGGAGAAGGGACAGAATGATACGACATGTGTTAAGACACCATGGAGTAACTTCCATGGCAGTAGAGGCTGCTGTGGAGGTGAAGCTGTAGAGGAAGACAGATACTGGAAGACATTCTGCAAACAATTGAGGACGTAGGTCGCAAGTGCTACGCTGAGATGGATATAGCTTGGGGCAGGAGAGAAATTCGTGGCGGGCCACATCAAACCAGTCGGGAGAAAAAAATAAAATAAAATAGGATAAAACAAGAAGAATAAGACGGTACTGCCGCCATCTGCATATGTGCGTATCGCTATCTCATGACTTACGTCCGCTCAGTGTATATTGGAGTAAGAAAATTTGTTTTGGACTCAGGCTGAGTACAACAACATCGAGATGTAATCAAAAAATTGACGGGAATTTTTGTTTTTCTTAAAGAATATTTATTTATTCATCAAATTGTCCCATGCAAAGCACCCCCCCCCCCCCCCCAATCAGATATAACGGACTTGTGCCAGTGTTTTTTCCAATCTTGGAAGAACTTCTGCAATTAAATTTCAGCTCCTTCACGATTCTGTTTATATCTTACAAATGGTGTCAAAACCACGTCCATAGTTCTCTTCTTACTCGGAAACAGAGAGAAGTCGCAGAGACTCATGTTCAGCGTGTACAGCGACTGAGGCAACATAACGGTTGTGTTTTTTGCCAAAAAATCACGAACGAGCGTTGACGTGTGAGAGGGAGCTTTATGGTGATGCAATTTCCACGAGTGGTTTTGCCTTAATTCAGGTCGTTTTCTTCGTATTGCTTGAGGCAAAAGGCGCCTGAGGTTTAGGTAGCATTCCTTACTCACAATACGACCATAAGGCAGGAACGCATGATGCACTACCCGAGTGTAATAGAAGGAAGTGAGAAGAATCGTCAAATGCCATCGCATTTGTCGAATGTTTTCCGATCTTGATTTGTCAGGAATTTTCCATTGGGCCCATTGGGCCTTGGATTCGACGTCATACCCGAATACTCCTGTTACGTCACCTGTTATAACCTTTTTTAAGAAGCTATGGTTCGCGGTCAGTTTTATTTAGCAATTCCTGAGCCATATCTATGAAACATCGTTCTTGCTCCAAATTCAACAGTTTCGGAACAAACATTGCTGCTACAAGTTTCATGCCCCAAACATCCTAAAAAATTGCTTAGCTTGAGCCAAAGGGTATACTGACGTCATCAGCATCATCTTTGATGGCGATGCAGTGATTTGCCACAACCGTTTTCTTTCTTCTTTCACATTTTCGTCAGTAACTGACGTGTAAGGGCGTCCTAGGTGGTCGTGTCTCCAACGTCTTCTTGACCATCTTTGAAACGTTTATACCACTCGTAATTTCTTGTCTTAGTCATAGTAGATTTGCCAAAAGCCACAGTCAACAGTACTACATTTTACTACCTTCTTCAAGCAAGATTTAATGCAGATTCTTCCATATAACTTTTTCAAATGTAAAAATTCGCTGAGCATTCCAAACCATGTATAACCTTTTCAGTACAAGTTAAAATGCAAACATACATCAGGAACATGTGTGGCAACAAGATAATTTTGGAAAATCGGATGTATAAAGCCAGCGAAATTAGAAATTCCCTGTTACTTTTCGATCAAGCTTCGTGTATCTGTCATGTGGTATCTGTAAGTTTCATCATCACACATCATTTAATTTAAAATAAAGGGAGTAGTTTAAAACAAACCGAAGAACAAAAAATTCTAATAATAGTCTACTTTTCTTTACTACCGCATACTAAACACGTAGTGTGTGATCAAATTTTAGTAAAATTCTAGTTAAGATGTCGCTCTCCTAGTATTAACAGAGAGCTTAGATCTTTGAAAAATATTTTGGTTAAAGAGATATGAAATTACAGTGTCCACAAGGCATGTACTGCGCAGGATTGCTACAGAGATAAATGTTATTTAGATAAGTAAAAACATAATGCAATTGGAACCTTTTCTCAGTTACTGAAAGGGCCACATGCTTTCTCCAAAGCTATTGTGTTTGAAAAATTTTTGACGAGAGAAAAGTCATATTTTAGTATATTCGTTAGTAAAATGGAAAACGTCTTGTGTAACCAATACTATAATACTGTAAACCATTTATTCTCGTTCGTAAAAATGTACACCCTCGTTGAAATTAATGTACTAATTACAAAACAATTCTAAGTACAAAATTTCTGTAACAAACGTCGGTGAAGAACCCGAATGGAAGACAGTGTGCTATGTGTCAACAAGTGGCTACGAAATCCTCAATAGTTTTGTAAAAAATTTACGTTTCTCGAAAATTCTGGCTGGAAATGCAAGATTATAAGCACGGACGTCGTGCGCCAACTGCGTCTTTGTCTGTCTTTCGTCTGCATCCTGTAAACGTGCTCCGTGAATTTTTTTCTGTATTTTGTTTTAATACTGTAATCACATTACGTCTGTTCTCTTCCATCTGAACATGATTTTTGTTTCACTTGTGAGTAGAAGAGTTGTTAACAGCTGTTCTGACGCTGTTAAATGATGAAATCAGCAAAGAAATGTGTTTCGGTCATAACATAACAAACCCGGCCGACAACGAGCCAGAAGCAAGAGTGATTGAAAAATAAAATGTATTTTGTTTGTGATTATATCTTTCCAGTGTTAATTAAGTAGTGCAAGAGTGGTGGGTATTTATACGTAAAAGACATATTACTTTGTTAAATGCTTAATTTGATTGCGAAAAGAATATTACAACAGGCAGGTCACGCAATTCCCTTAACTTACGGGTGAGTGGCGACGGACGCTCAAGTCCACCATGTGTTCCATTGGGTTTGGGTCAGGTGAATTTGGAAGACACAACGGGAGTTTATTATCACTCTCCTCAAACCATTGTAGCACTATTCTGGCCGTGTGACGTGAACAGTTATTCTACTGGAAAATGTCATCACAGACTTGGAAGGCATCAAGCATGAAGGGACGTAGGTGATCCGTAAAACTGTATATTTAGTCCACAACTGTCTTCGCGCCTTTGATTACTATCACGGGTCCCATGCGTTCCCGGGGGGATGTCCCCTGTAACATACTACCTGCCCCGCCATCTTCTCCCCTGGTGCGGTGCATGTTTCTAGCTGCCGACGATATCGTATTTATACCAGTAGATACGTTCAGTCCCTTCTCCAGCGCTGGTTTCTAGAAGTTCGCCCACTTTGGCGAATGATATGCTAGAACAATGTTTCCAGCTGCAGTGTAGATAATGACGTCTCTGACTGATGCCTTTTGCATGTGAGTTGCTGAAAAAACTCATTTTGCCTCGGTCTTCACGTGATGTGACCGTGCAATTACCAGTGGCTTCGTTCTCGTAAGCAAGAAGGTAAGTTAGGGACATGCAGTCTTTTACCTGACGAGTAGTTAACTTGAGGCAACATCGAGAGATATATGCCCAGTGCCTGTGAACAGATAGTATCAGTGACTGACCATTGTGGTACAATTGACGTATCTATCCTCCCCCTGTGGTTCAAGGCCTAATATCACACTGTTTTCCTAGAATTAAAAATTGTCTTCGTAGCGAACTGAAGTGTTCTTTTTGTGCGTGCTTGGCTTAAGCGCTTTTATGTATTTCTGGCTGGCGCATGCGTTGCGGTATTTAAAGTGATTCACGCCATGGCACATACGGTTATTTACTCTGTTTGTCACTCTACTTGTCAGTGTGTACTGATCGCAAGTAGTGGGAATTGGTTTGGACATGTAACTGATATTCTCTAGTTGGAATTCCTGTCGCAATTTTCCGTTCTACAGTCAGCCTCCCCTTGCTGCGTTAACAACTTTTGAGTGAAAATTCTGTGAATCGTATCCTGATTTGTAATTAGTGTTTCTCGGTGGTTGCATGATTTCCTAGTTTATCTGGACTTGCGTGTAGAGTCAGTGTGTTACGTTTGGTATTGTGAGCAGCCGTCATGGTTTCGACCTATCGTTTGGTAGAATTTGTCATGCTGCTCTCATCCCTTTAGATCTTTTCTGCTTTCTTCCTGCAATCTGGAATGGACATGGCGATGGAATTAGATGTGATTGCATTTGATGTTTCTTGTTTTCATACTGCGAATTTTATTAGTGAGCATGAGCGTTCGGCTCCCTGTGACAATCTGTCCCACTGATGACAGTCCGTGACAGTGAAATAAACTATGTACTTTTGTATCAGTGGTCTGAGGGGCTTGCAGACTCATGTTCAAAGTTTGTACGAAATAATTTCTCTCGCCCCGCCACACAAATTTTGACTCTTGAGGTCTACCATTTCACACATGTTGCTCGTATTGTAATAACAAACTATCATGCCATAGCAGAGTCACCGTGCAGATAAGAGGAGTAAACAAGTACAAGATCGACATTTCTGTAGCAAGTGGCTTGACCATTTGCGTATCGTCGTCTAAGCACGTCAAGAAGTCTAAATTGCAGATAAATTGACTCCCGTAATGGTGAGAGTAATGTAGTGTACGGGAATGACAAGTACGACTGAGAAGGGTTATTTAACAATCATAGTTGAATGTAGCTTGTACTTTATAAGTAACAAATAAATGGAGGACAGGCTGCACGGTGGAGATATTTCCATGTGCACGAGACGCTAGCACATGCCGTAAACTTTCTTATACCACTAATACTGATGACCAAGCAAGCTTCTAGGTCCCCAAGTAGTTCGGGACGCCTTCGGAAAATCATAGCTGATGCTTGCTCTTCCCTTAAAGAGTACGGTGACGCCTAGGCATCATCCTCGAAGCATTTACGGTTGCCCTCCGAACTTAAATCCGGATCGAATAAGTAAGCCGTCAAAAAAAAGTTCAAATGTGTGGGAAATCTTGTGGTACTTAACTGCTAAGGTCATCAGTCCCTAAGCTTACACACTACGTAACCTAAATTATCCTAAGGTGAAACACACACACCCATGCCCGAGGGAGGACTCGAACCTCCACCGGGACCAGCTGCACAGTCCATGAACTAAGCCTTCAGTTGCCCATCTTTATCGCCATGGAAAACATACAAGAGACTCCAGCGGCAGGGCCATTTGTTTCGGTTCACTATAGAGGATGATCTAGGACCTGCGCACAATTGTGGCTTCCGTTACAACAACCCCAGTGACACAATAATCGTCGATAAAGTTCGTACCACGGTACCGTACCTCGACCGAAAATGGTGGCACCGTGCAGGAAAGGACTGACACAAACTTTCGCTGTTTGCCGATGATACACGTGCCAGGCTTACGAACCAGCTCGAAATATTGAAAACGTGGCGTTGGATAGCACATTACTTGCCAATTAGGCCATTAATAATAAAGGGTCATTAGGCGGAAGCAAAAAGGGACTGCTTCATAAAACCGATAATTGTTTTAAAAATGCATGTGCTACATGTCTGTAATACAAAACACCAAATCAGCGCCATTAGCTTCTGTGAGAGGGGCAGTGGAGCACGGTACGAGTTCAGTGATGTCACGTAATGGGGAGAGCGTGAGAGAGAGAGAGAGAGAAGGAGAGAGAGAGAGATGGAGAGGAAGGGATTGGAGGGAGGAGAGAATCAGAGCGGATACGTGATGTCGGTTTCACAACGAACGCTCAATGGCCAGTGCCATTATAAGTAGAGGATCGTGTGCGGAATTGTATTTGTTGCCCTACCTGCATTACTGTGTGTTGGTTTTTAGCGGTATTTTTACGTGGACACCTACAGAAATAAGAATATCTCGTTACGAAACTCGAAGTTACCTTGTCTCGCACGATATATCGCGAACCACTGACGAATGGAAAAAGGCCGGTTCCATATTCCTCGATTTCCGGAACGCATTTGATACGGTGCCTCACTGCATACTGTTAACGAAGGTAGAAGGATACGAACTAGGTCCCCACGTCGTGTGAGTGGTATGTTGTCCTCGATGGCGAGTGTTTATCAAGGGCAAGGCTATAGTTAGGAGTGCCCTTTGGAAGTGCCATAGGAGCTCTCTAATTTGGTATATACTAAATGATCTGACAGACAGGGTGAGCAGCAGTCTGCGTGTGTTTGCGGATGATGGTGCGGGGTAGGAAAAGGTGTCGTCGTTGAATGTTTGCAGGAAAATACGGGATGACTTACAATCAGAGGCTCCAGTGGTGGGAGCTACTTTTTAAAATCATCTGTACGGAGATGTAGGTTAACGACCCAGTTACCACAACCTTGGTGCGGCCTTGTTTGCGAGTATTCGACGAAAGAAGTTTCGGAATTTCACATGATGCTCTACATTATTATAAAAGGGGTATTAAACACAGTGGTTGTGAAACGTAGCGGTTAAGCAACAGGCCTAACACGCATAACGTTGAGTGTTCACATCTTGTTGGGTGGTTTGAAACTTTCAATTTTTAAATTTTTATCGAAATGGTCTAGTTCATTATTTTTATCCAGTTAATTGGATTGAATGTAATTTCTTATCTCTATTTTCTTGTTGCATCATTTTAATTTATTTATTCATTTGTTTAGTTGCTCTGATGTTTTCCTCCTATTATTCGTTTTCCACCTGAAATTCTTTTGCAGGGGAATTTCGTTTTGTTTATTTATCACTATATTTAAAAACGAAGGACGAAATAAACTGTTTCTACTGGCTGTACAGCGATGTCAAAAATGTAGTTTTTGTTACAAGATGTGCATTTCTTTGGATGGTAATCACACAAATGTTTAAAAACTAATTCCTTATTGCACTTTGCAGAAAGTAACGCAGCCGAAGGTTTAAATAAAAAGAGGGATTAAAAATAAAATGAAATTCAAGCAAAATGAGAAATGAAAATAATGAATGGAATAACGTGGACAAAACTCTTGGTCGATCAGACGGGAGAAATTAGATTGTAGTTAATAGATAAAAATAATTAAAAACGTGTAAACAAAGATCTCAAGTGAAAACTGAATGGTAGGAAGAAGAGATGAGAGAATGAAAAATTAATCCTAAGATTAAAATGATGAGATAGAAATAAAAATATATCTTTAACAAAAGTAAGTTAAAGGCTTAAAAATTAACAGTTCCAAAGCACCTAATAAGATTCGAACGCACATTTTACATGTGAGGCCTGTACCTTGAACATTACACTGCGCTTCTAGGCTGTTACATTTTCCTTTTGTCAAGCCGTAGGACACCATGCGAAATTCCCAATTTTATTTCCTCGATTACTCCCAAACGAAGGCCCATCAGGAGGAATAGCTGCAAGGTGTTATAAAGGGGACTTTAACTTATATCACTGTAAAGATGTCTTCAAAAAGTCTATGCCATCACTGGGTACTTCTGCTTGTTAGGGGAAGTTTCTAGTTGGTTTGATGTATGGTAGATTGCTCAAAATGTAGATAAATCTGAGGAGGAAAAGAAATCCCGTAATGTTTTAATATAGCATTAATAGTGTGCTGCTTGAGGCACACATCCATTAAATATCTAGGCGATATGAAACGAAACGGACACGTAATGTTGGTAGTAGGGAAGGTGAATGGTCAACTTCAGTTTAGCGGGAGAATTTTAGGAAAGCGTGGTTCGTCTGCAAAGGAGACAACTTGTAGAACACTAATGCGACTCATTGTAGAGTATTGCTCTAGCTCGGAGAAAATCAAAGGAGCGTTGCTAGATTTGTTACCAGTAGGCTCGATCAATAGGCTATTGTAATGGAAATGCTTCGTGAACTCGAATTGGAAACCCGGCAGGGATGGCAAAGTTGTTTTCGTGGAACACTATACCCTCTGTCATGCACCATACAATGGGTTGCGACTTATGTATGTAGATGCGGACGTAGAAAAGTGTGATATTATGAATATAAGCTGCTGTGTATGCATTTCCCGTGCATTAATACGTTATTAGAGAAAATCTCAATAAATCCACTTGCCTTGGAACAGAAGGTTGGAAATGTTATCAATACTAGATTCCTGTAGTGCTCATGGAGATAAGGTTTGAAGCTCACGCAGGCTATCAGGGATTTACTGGTGGGTAAATTCCTACTACTTGATTGCAAACGTAGTATTGTGTAGGCTACTGTGGAAGTTAGCACTGACACAAGCAAGGAAGGAGAGATGTTGCGATGGCCGGTGTGGTGCGAGAAATACAAAATTGTCTTGACATGACACTTCAAAATTAACAGGACGCTTTTATTTCTGAAAAGAAAAGAAACGTAACTTCTCGTTATGAGGTGGCTTGATATACCTCTGTGCCTTCTATGTACAATTATTTTTCGCACTGTTTCTACTCGCAGAACGCACGCTAAGTATCGTCTTTCTGTCACTCAGTACTGATGCCCTCGAAGTCTGAGACCGAATTGTGGGCCTAGCAGTGATAAATGGCTGATTAAGTCTGCATCGGCAGGGGGCGCTGAACTCTGTCTTCTTGGAGGTGTGGCGCTGCCCACGCTTTCCATAGGCTCGCACGTTAGCACCTTCTTGATGCCGTTTCTCGGCGCTGCTCTGGTCGGTGTGCAGTCGATTCTTTAAGCCTTACATACCGCATCCGATGATACCGTTGGCAGGGGATGACACGGTGCGCAACACCGAAAACGTACATAAAATATCTTCTCCACCATCGAAAATTTTTCGTCGTTTATTATCAGTTGATAACTTGTACAGTATTTCTAATTCTGAATGTGTAACCTTTATTACAAAAATGGCACTGAGCACTGTGGGACTTAATTTCCGAGATCATCAGTCCCCTAGAACTTAGAACTACTTAAACCTAACCTAAGGACTTCACCCACATCCATGCCCGAGGCAGGATTCGAACCTGCGACCGTAACGGTCGCGCTTTTCCAGACTGTAGCGCCTAGAACCACTCGGACACCACGGCCGGTATAGCGTCCCCAGTGAAATAATACGAAAGACTTAAAAAACAGTATTTATAAAGAAGAGACATTTAAAAATTGAATAATATACATTTTTATCATGTACCCGTATTATAATAATTTCTCTGTGTAAGTTTCGAGGGCAAGGAAATATAACAAAATGATCTAAAGAGACGACAAGATACGCTCTTTTGTTAATTTTTTGGTCGTCTTCACTTCTTCTCTTGTTTTGGTTGTGTGTAGACGGACATCTTGCGAGAGCTGGCAAATTAAGCATATTTCTGCTAATTAAGCAGATAGTATATTGATTTAATATTATTGTGCACTTTTAATTTGTAAGAGGTGATCCCGATTTCATGTCTGCCTTCCTTGAATTAACCTGCATTCGAGTAATTTACTGTGCAACAATCGCAGCGGCCGATGCAGCCAACGACGCCACTACGTGGCGATATTAACTTATAAAAAATTTGCAGAAGCGAAAAACTCGCCCGCTATTAACATAATATACATTTTTCTCCGCAATCGCCCGACGTTGCAGAAAATACGTAGCTTTAAGATTCTTATTTTCAGTACCACAGCCGAGAGCCAGAGCCAGGACTCCGACTACAATGCAATAGTTAACGGAGGTAAGAAAAAATGTTCTCCCGCGTGTGTGGGCCGCAATTGTAATTAATAACTAAAGATTTTTTGCTTTAAAGTGAACTGACTAGCCGAGGAAATGAATATGAAAAGTTTATTCCATTGTTCAACTTAGATGTTCATGCTTTAAGATTCAGTGAGTCTAACGTTCATTAACGTAAAAAATAATTTATACTGAAGATTAAATTGTTAAAAAAGGAGAACTTGACAAAAGCATTTAATAGTGAGTCAAAATAAAATTAAATATCATTTTTATTAAGGCCCACCACGTAAGTCGGCAACAATCAACATAATAATAATACATTAAATTACGACGGCCGACGGACGTGAGACCGGCCCTTATTACAGAAACTATGTTTAATATGTAATGGATGTAACAGAGTATTTATTCCTGAATGTACGTAACTGATAGTAATTATAATGTAAATCTTGTAAATTACTGGGCGATAGAGAACGGGTATTTATTTAAGTGTATCGATAGCAACGAACGAGATGGCAGTAGCTGTGCCGTTGTTAGTCTTTGCGTATGGAGTGTCTCTGTCGCGCTGTGAGCAGAGAGGAAGCAGAGCAGCTTGAGTCATGAACGAGTGCGGAAGCTTTTGTTAGGCGCTGCTGAAGACGCGGTGTGCATCTACGATCGCACCGGTGTAGGCGCACCTACTCCATTAACCAACGAGTATTGAGAGCACGGTCTGAGTGGACAGGCGGAGGAAGCTGCAGTTCTAACCATTGCCTGTCAATTATACGTGCCTCTGGAAACGACTCGTGGTTCACAAAAAGCAGCGACAGCAGCAGTTCAGCACTGTCGTCGGCTACATCCTCCGTCGTCCACACAGCTACAACACCGTAATACTATTAACTGACAGAGTATTATTACTAACATTGTACAGGCATTACCCAGTGGTATTTTCTGTCACAAACCTCAATAATTTTCTTGAATAATAACCCACAGTAGGGTAACGCCTGTATATAAGAAGGGTAGAAGGACGGATCCTCAAAATTACAGACCAATATCATTAACAACGGTTTGTTGCAGGATTCTCGAACATATTCTCAGTTCGAATATAATGAATTTCCTTGAGGCACAGAAGTTGCTGTCCACGCATCAGCACGGCTTTATAAAGCATCGCTCCTGCGAAACGCAACTCGCTCTTTTTTCACATGATATCTTGCGAACCATGGATGAAGGGTATCGGACGGATGCCATATTCCTTGACTTCCGGAAAGCGTTTGACTTGGTGCCCCACTGCAGACTCCTAATTAAGGTTCGAGTATATGGGATTGGTTCCCAAGTATGTGAGAGGCTCGAAGACTTCTTAAGTAATAGAACCCAGTACGTTGTCCTCGATGGTGAGTGTTCATCGGAGGTGAGGGTATCATCTGGAGTGGCCCAGGGAAAAGTGGTAGGTCCGCTGTTGTTTTCTATCTACATAAATAATCTTTTGGATAGGATGGATAGCAATGTGCGGCTGTTTGCTGATGATGCTGTGGTGTACGGGAAGGTGTCGTCGTTGAGTGACTGTAGGAGGTTACAAGATGACTTGGACAGGATTTGTGATTGGTGTAAAGAATGGCAGCTAACTCTAAGTATAGATAAATGTAAATGAATGCAGATGAACAGGAAAAAGAATCCTGTAGTGTTTGAATACTCCATTAATAGTGTAGCGCTTCCGGAAAGCGTTTGACTTGGTGCCCCACTGCAGACTCCTAAGGTACGAGTATATGGGATTGGTTCCCAAGTATGTGAGTGGCTCGAAGACTTCTTAAGTAATAGAACCCATCGGAGGTGAGGGTATCATCTGGAGTGCCCCAGCGAAAAGTGGTAGGTCCGCTGTTGTTTTCTATCTACATAAATAATCTTTTGGATAGGGTGGATAGCAATGTGCGGCTGTTTGCTGATGATGCTGTGGTGTACGGGAAGGTGTCGTCGTTGAGTGACTGTAGGAGGTTACAAGATGACTTGGACAGGATTTGTGATTGGTGTAAAGAATGGCAGCTAACTCTAAGTATAGATAAATGTAAATGAATGCAGATGAATAGGAAAAAGAATCCTGTAGTGTTTGAATACCCCATTAGTAGTGTAGCGCTTGACACAGTCACGTCGATTGAATATTTGGGTGTAACACTGCAGAGCGATATGAAATGAGACAAGCATGTAATGGCAGTTGTGGGAAGGCGGATAGTCGTCTTCGGTTCATTGGTAGAATTTTGGGAAGATGTGGTTCATCTGTAAAGGAGACCGCTTATAAAACACTAATACGACCTATTCTTGAGTATTGCTAGAGCGTTTGGGATACCTATGAGGTCGGGTTGATGGAGGACGTAGAAGCAATTAAGAGGCGGCCTGCTAGATTTGTTACTGGTAGGTTTGATCATCACGCGAGTGTTACGATAATGCTTCAGGAACTCGGGTGGAAGTCTCTAGAGGAAAGGAGGCGTTCTTTTCGTGAATCGCTACTGAGGAAATTTAGAGAACCAGCATTTGAGGCTGACTGCAGTACAATTTTACTGCCGCCAACTTAAATTTCGCGGAAAGACCACAAAGATTAGGGATCGTGCAGAGGAATATAGGCAGTCATTTTCCCCTCGTTCTGTTTGAGAGTGGAACAGGAAGAGAAGATGCTAGTTGTGGTGCGAGGTACCCTCCACCACGCACCGTATGATGGATTGCGGAGTATGTATGTAGATGTAGATGTAGAACTGTGTTGTCATTGTCCTCAAACATTATTATCAAGCAAGGTTGCGTATCCTTTCCATGCAATCACCAACTGTTGTAAATATATGAAAATTGATTGTATTTACTGAAAGTTTTTTTTTTTTTTTTTTTTTTTTTTTTTTTTTTTTTTTTTTTTACTAATGACGAGATTCAGTCTAAATTTTCTGCCTCAGAAACTGTTCGTTCTTGTACTAAGTAACATATGCTTAACTAATTTGCAGTTCTGAGTATTAACTTCATTCAGTGAGAGTAAGGTAAAATTTCATTGGCAATAGCTAATAATTAAAGATATAGCACAAATTAAGAGTGAGCCATTTCTTTTATTCTGTATTTAACTTAGCGAATTACATCAGCTGGCTTGGTATGTTTTTTATTGTCAAAAGTAAAGTCAGTTGTTCATTTGCTAGCCGGCCGGAGTGGCCATGCGGTTCTAGGCGCTACAGTCAGGAGCCGAGCGACCGCTACGGTCGCAGGTTCGAATCCTGCCTCGGGCATGGATGTGCGTAATGTCCTTAGGTTAGTTAGGTTTAATTAGTTCTAAGTTCTAGGCGACTGATGACCACAGAAGTTAAGTCGCATAGTGCTCAGAGTCATTTGAACCATTTGTTCATTTGCTTGAAGAAAATTCAATTCAGTCTTTCACTAATCAAAAGTAAATTGCACCCCTTTTTTCTAAATTTGTCATTACGTTTCAGTGAAGTTACAGGAAATCATTTTTTACTTCACAAAGTTAAAGTTACATCCAGTCATTTACTAAACCAATAACTTCATTTAACTTCACTTTCAAAATTTAGTATTTCAGAATAAATAATTGCTACTCTGTTCCTTCTGATTCATTTATAATCCCGTAAACTGATGTGTCGTGGAAAAGCGCAACGACCTTCTGTTACCATTTGCATAAATTTCTTTGCTATTACTTTTCTCAACATTCTGGAGATTCATTGGTCTAATGGGTTGGCGACCGTTTAATTATAACTTTTTTAGTTAATCATTATCTTTTTTGTATTATCAGTATTTTTTGTATTAAATAATACGTGGTACACTTTTCCCCCCTGTGTGGTTTGTGAGCGATTGCACTATATTCCATCCATTTCATAATTGTCATCAATATTTAAATTAGGTTTGGAAGAGATTCTTCCTCCAGATGGGGAATTTTGTACACTTTCCTCCTACTAATCGGTATTGTTTTCCTTCGGTAACGAGAGCTTTACTCACAGTAAAATTTCATTAGGCATACATGATCACGGTCAATCAGATCGCAATCCAGTTGGCCGATTAGAAAATGGGAGATTACAGGCGGTCGGTAAGGTCCGTCTAAGACCAAAACGCCGAACTTACTCCCGTTACAGACAAGGAGGTTGTTGTTAGGTTGCAGTGTTCCTGATACATGAAGAATGCAGATAAATATTCGAAATAATTGGTAGAGGTCTTCAAGAAAAAATCTGACGTGTTAAAACGTCCCCTTAGAAAAATTATTGAATTACTGTGCTGATACACCTCTTACATTATTAGATTTTCAAACAGCTGAGCAAAACTAAACGTACTCAGGCATTTCGCTCTTTACCTGTTCTGATCAACACTAAACTGACACACAATACTTTTTAGCGTAACGCACTCTGACTTTAAAAAATCCCTACGAAAGAATGTCCCTGACTAACATTAACCTATACCTTTCACAAATCACTTACCTCACAAAAATCTACGTTACTCGAACTACTGCAATACAGCGAGCGCCACTACTACCAGCTAAATAAAAGATTCAAACTACTGAAGGCACTAACTACTGATAGGATTAGTTAGCAAATGAAAGATTTTGATAGAGAACAAACCATGTATTTACCTTACTAGTGTTCAAAAGTCATAATATACATAGCAGTTCATGACATCCATTCTTACAAATGTACTGTTTCTGATGGACACACGTCCAGACCATCCGCTCTCAAAAATCCGCCATCTCTTCCCCACATCCACCACTGCTGGCGGCTCACCTCCAACTGCGCAACGCTACACGCTGTTCACATCCAGCTGCCCAACACTACAATGGCAGACAACACTGCAAACTAGCCACAGACTGCACACAGCACAGTCAGTGATTTTCATACAGAGCGCTACGTGGCGTTACCAATAAGAAAACCTAAACAGACTACTTACATAGCCCCCATGCTCCCCACAAAAAATTTAACAAATTGTTTTGGGCAGTGGCCAATAATGATTTGATAAAATTTTTCATAATTACAATAACAAAGATATCAAATGCACACACTTATTGATACAATGTTCGTCAATAGCTAAAATTTTCTTATAGTCCGTAAAGACAGTCCTGATCATTCATCACAGTAGTAATTACAGTTTTTTTCATAAAGTCTCAGTAGCAAAAGAAAATGCACATGGAAGTAGTGGATTTCCATGCAGTCTGGAAGAAGTAGTGCTGTCCTTCCAACGGAAAGACAGTGCTGACTCTTGACATGCAAACAGGTAACGGGCCACAACAGAGCAAACCCACAGCAGAGTCAGTCGAAGTTTTGAAGAATATTGGTAGGTAGGTCATCACAGAGCAGACCACTCTAGTCTTGTTACAGATTACGGTATTAGTGGGCCACCAGAGGTGCAGACCCTTTGTTCTCTATCAAAATCTTTCATTTGCTAACTATGCCTATCAGTAGTTAGTGCCTTCAGTAGTTTGAATCCTTTATTTAGCTGGCAGTAGTGGCGCTCGCTGTATTGCAGTAGTTCGAGTAACGAAGATTTTTGTGAGGTAAGTGATTTGTGAAAGGTATAGGTTAATGTTAGTCAGGGCCATTCTTTTGTAGGGATTATTGAAAGTCAGATTCCATTGCGCTAAAAATATTGTGTGTCAGTTTAGTGTTGATCAGAATAGGTAAAGAGCGAAATGTCTGAGTACGTTCAGTTTTGCTCAGCTGTTTGAAAATCAAATAATGTAAGAGGTGTATCAGCACAGTAATTCAATAATTTTTCTAAGGAGACGTTTCATATGTCGACCCTTAGCCGAGGATACCTCACTGGAATCTTCTGGTTTTTTCTTGTAGTTTGTGTAATTATTGCAGCCTTTGTTTATTGCTAGCGCGTAATTGTAGAGAGAATTTCCTTTGTAGTTGTAGTTTTTCATTCTTGTACAGTAAAACAGTTGTGGCATGCATGTAGATTTGCACCAAGTATTTCACAGCTGCGCTTCCAATTAACGAGATATTATTTTCAATGCTATGTTAATGTGTTTTCTCATTTTGCTCTTCAAATTGTGATTTTCTGTGTTGTCGTGTGAAATATTGTGACAATAATGGCGTGTGAAAAACGTAATACTAGGCTCCAAAGTAAACTGAGAAATGACAGTGAAGACGAAAGCAGTGTGTTAGCGCCGCCGAGTAATGAATTAACTAATGTTCAAAGTAGTAATTTGGTAACTGTGCATAGGGAAATGGAGCAGGCTGCAAATAATGGTGTAGGCAGTGAAACAATTAGTGAACAGGGAAGCATTATCGATCGATCGGTCGGCAACAGCTCGCCTCAGGAATCCGAAATGACAGGATACAATCTTGCAAATACTATAGATTCAGGTTTTGCGTCCTCACCGTTTTCTCAAATAAGTCAAGACACATTTTCTGCTTGTCAAAATGTGAATGTTGCCGGTGCAAATGCCCTGCCGAAAAGCATAGAGGAACAGATTCCAGGCACTAATACATTATTATTGCAATTAATGCAACAAATGAAACAAAATAAGAGACACACACAGCAACAGTTAGACACAATGGAAGAAAATCAGAGACCAACACATCAAAAGCTTCAAAAGTTATACACAATGGAACAAAATCTTCGGAAGTTAGACACCAGACTTGAACAAACACGTGAAGATTTAACTACTGAGTTACATAACATTGAATCGAAATGTCAAAAAGTCTGTAACGACGTAAAAACACAGATTTGTGAGCATTTTCAACCTATTTTTTCGCGGCATGAAAATGCATTACAGAATCACGAAGCAGCCATAAATGAACGTAAATTCAAAACATTTAAGAATTCTGGCAACGACATTCATCCACAAGCGTGGCTTCATCAATTCTCTCATTATTTCCTCCCAACTGGTCATTAGAGCATAGATTAGAATTTATGTGCGGCTACTTAGAGAATGAACCAGCTGTGAGAATGCGATCGCTCTTTCACTATTGCCACAATGAAGGAGAATTTTATCATGCCTTCCTCTCAACATATTGGTCTCAAGCCACACAATACCGAGTAAAACATAGCATCATGATGACGAAACATTTCGGACAATCTGAATTTTCCAGTCTTGTGAAATATTTTGAAAACATGTTGCACAAGAATCAGTACCTGTCAAACCCTTTAAGCCCCTCAGAACTCATCCGCATTTGCTTAATCAAATTGCCTGAACATTTACGACATATTATTTTGGCAGGACGTTGCAAAGACGACATTGAAGCTTTTCAGGGACTGTTACAAGAATTGGAAATTGACACTGACAATCGCGGAACGCGAAAACAGGAGCACAACAATTACAGGTCACATCCGTCACAATTCCGCGATGACAGAAATAATAAATGGACACGACAAAGCTATTCTTACAACGTAAATCATGACCAAAACAGACACCACCCGTATGACAACCGTTGGCAGAATAGCAATAATTACAGAGAAAGATCACCTCTCCGTGGTAATGACTGTCACAGAGATAATCAGAGAAACAGACAATATGGGAACCAAAATAATTATTACGAAGGGAGACAGAATAACTTCAGAGGCAACGGTCCAGCGCGCAGTTACGATTCAGGGAGAAAGTCTCCACCACGTGACCAACAAGAATGAAACTATGGAATCTACCGGCATGACGACAGACGATATGATCGTAATGACAGACCTGAATTGCATCAGAACTGGCGGGATTCAAACAGGGCAGGGCCCTCTCGACAAGGTGAATTTGTAGAAGTTAGGTCTCCAAATCCCAATAACGACGCGCGCCAACAAAGAGGCAATGGGCAATGAATCATACCGCTGGCAGCCACAAAACATACTTATGAAACTGACGACGCAGCTGCCGTAGCTAGTAATTACGTAAAAATGAAAGATTTTGATAGAGAAGAAACAATGTATTTACCTTACTAGTGTTCAAAAGTCATAATATATATAGCAGTTCATGACATCCATTCTTACAATTGTACTGTTTCTGATGGACACACGTCCAGATAATCCGCTCTCAAAAATCCGCCATCTCACTTCCCCACATCCACCACTGCTGGCGGCTCATCTCCAACTGCGCAAAGCTACTCACTGTTCACATCCAGCTGCCCTACACTACAATGGCAGACAACAATGCAAACTAGCCACAGACTGCACACAGCACAGCCAGTGATTTTCGTACATAGCGCTACGTGGCGTTACCAATAAGAAAACCTAAACAGCCTACTTACAGTGTAAGCAGCTAAGTATCGCGCAGTTCATGTTGTGACGTACCATATTACAGGAACTTCTCATCCTGTACCAAGTGGCAAGTGTAAGTGCACAGCGTTTATCGTCCATTGGGAGAGATTGCATACTGAGGCCACTACTGACAGACGGTGTCGTCCACGGTTTAACACCGTGGAATACTGAGTGGGATACTAGGGACTAAATTACGGAGCAGGGGCATCTTCATGAAGAAGGAAAGCAATCAGGAAGGAACGAACAGAGACCAGGTAGCCACAGCCAGATCAGACGGGGAGCAAGTGATCGATAAGGAGCGGCGGACTCAGAGATTCCAAAGATAATGTGTTTCCTCGAACCAATTAGCACAAAGTGTTCTAATTTCGCCTTCTGGGGACATGTCGGCCTATTGTCGACACGGGTTTCGAACATACAGGCAAACTACTTCATTCATTACGGTTTGTGCCATACTCATTAAAATTCACTGCCCGATACGTCAACCTTTAAATATCCATGTAACCCTTGCCTGACCTCAGCCTGTAAATACGGAAGTGACAGCACCTCTGTTATCTGACCACTGCAGACGCTGGATGCGAGGACAACAAAACCGCGCCATCTGCGACGTGGCCTCTACCTGTCGCGATTACGTCAACCTTTGAAGGAAGGAAGGAGTCGAGTCTCGAGGCACGAGAACTAAAGACTGCTGCCAGTGAGGGCTGCTCATTACGAGAGTGAAACTACACGTCTCCCCGACGTTGCTTTAACTACCCACACTTTAATGTTACATCAACTCTGAGGTGTCCTTCTGCTGTGCTTGGTGTGGGTTGACCCATGCGGTATAGCTGTGCTAAATACTTTTTTTGTGATTTTAAGAGCAGTGACAAACCTTAGTCAGTTGTAAAGCTACTGAAAAGTTGTACCAATGTTTCTGCTTGAAAAATGATTGAAAACTTTTAAAATAGAAACTGGAGAAGGTCAGGAAAACGGATGTGGACCAACCTACTCCTGTCTCTCCTAAACTAATTTGACCAAAGCCAGAAGCAAAATCTTTCTCTTATATTCCCTGGTATGTTGGTTCATACTGTACTACACGTTTGCTTATATGTCCCGATGTTGCATATTTTCTAGATCGCTCCTGCAGATTCAAGCACTTCATGTAATACTTTTTTCATCACCTTTGGAAGTATTTTAGAACGTAAGGTTGAGGATAAGTGTTATGGAGGGTTGGGTTTTCTCCCATGCAGCTACCTTCAGAAGAACTACGTACACATTATAAATAAAGAGCGACAGAGAAATCATTTGGAATACCTGCATAACATTACTACTGTTCAGTACAGAGGAACAATGAGAAGTGGTATACATTGGTTTGAAATGAGTTACGGCGAATTTGATTCAGGTTGGCCACGGAAGATGAAGAGTAATAGACTGAATTGGTGATTATAAATTTATACATCGTGGTGACAATCCAATGTGTTAGGGGAAAGCTACTGGACTTCTGCTATCGAAGAACGTGTAACAAAAGCTTTGGGACAGCTGACGAAACGAATCACTGTACTCTGAATGCAAGCGGACAAGGTGGTCTTCTAGATACAATTTTAGGAAATGAGGTTTTTGAGCTAGAAAATAACCAGTACGTGACATGTAAATCAGGGAAAAGTCAAACATGTAGAACTGTGCAAGTAACTAGGAGATAGGAGAAATAATATTTGAGACTAGGATGAACAGGTTGGAAGTTTCATTACAGCTGCATAGAGTCACTTAACTCCAAGCTTGGGCACCGAACAGGACACTGCAAGGAGGAAAACATTTTACAACAACCAGGAAAGGTCTGAAAGAGAATCCGGAATCGAAGGAAGATGTTAAGCCCAGTTAGGGAGATACTGCTTAACACCAAGCTGTGCAAAAATTGAGAGAGATCTTACCAGACAGGAAAGTATCTTTAATGTACAGAACTTTCTATCGGTTTATGTATCACTCCTTTGTTTTTTTCACAATTAGCAATAAAAACCTGTGCAAAACTCTAGTTTAATCAAAAAAGTGCACAGCGAAGCTCAGAAATATTATGTTCTGAATGCTTCAACCTGAGCTTCAGTTTTAATATATATCTTTCCCGAAATCGGTTTACGCTCAGATGTAATGTATATTAATGCAACTTTTTATTCATTCATCTAGTATTTAGTCTTTATTTCAATTGCAAATTTATTTTCCTTCTTTGCGATAATCTGAGAAAATACCGATGTTTTCACACGAACTATATTATACGATATTTCATAAATACTGAAACGCGTCGCGTATTAACACGCTAAGATGTTTCACATTTCCGTTCAGATTAAGCTCCCAGAGGCGATATAGACGGATGGATCAACAGATTCGGAGAAAACAACTAGTATTACCCAACCCTGAATCTGTTTTCCAATTCTGTTCCGTGTGTCGACACAGTATTTGTAGTTCGGATACCCTTATATCTGTCTTTAACAGCTCCGCCAATAGTTTCAAAGTAACTGCGTATTGCCTCTTTGGTTCTATGTCTGTACTCTCACCGAGCGAGGTGGCGCAGTGGTTAGACACTGGACTCGCATTCGGGAGGATGACGGTTCAATCCCGCGTCCGGCCATCCTGATTTAGGTTTTCCGTGATTTCCCTAAATCGCTCCAGGCAAATGCCGGGATGGTTCCTTTCAAAGGGCACGGCCGACTTCCTTCCCTGTCCTTCCCTAATCCGATGAGACCGATGACCTCGCTGTCTGGTCTCCTTCCCCAACACAACCAACCAACCCATCTGTAGTCTCAGTCACCGGGCACAGCTGTGAGGAACCGCTCGGCAAATGCTGGCACAAACTTTCAACAGGAGGACCTCCCTAACAGTGCCGGTTGGGAAGCAATCTCGAGAGGTCATTCCGGGCTATCGTTTACTGGAAACGAGAAATGGGAATGGGAATGTTACACGTGCAGGTGCATATACTCTCTGAGAATTCTTGAGAAGCTGGTAATATCTTGTGCGGGTATAGTCTGCTTTATCGAGATTTTTTTCTCGCCCATACGATGCTGAAAGCTTCTTGCTTATCTTTCTCGTACAGATTATTGATTTGACTCCCAAGTGTAGAGATACTTTCTTTTTGTGATGAACCATGAAGGTTGTGAGTGGCATATACCGCAAGTGGAATAAGTGTTTTCACGGTATCTATTCCTACCTTCTAAATGTTACAGGAACGGTTTGTTTGCTACTCCGATTTAGATTGGTGATTTAAATTCCGAAATTTGTGATACATTTTATGAATTATGAGCCACGGGGGTTGCGAGTAAGTGAGGTGTGCCACAGATCGAGTCATTGTATTCACAGTGACTCCATATTCCCTCTATATGCTACAGAAGTTGTTTTACTTCTCATTTTAATACAGATTACAAATTTAGTTCTTCGTCTTCTGGATATGTTCTTTGTGTGATGAACCACTTACGTGTTTAGCCGGTTATGAGCAAAGATTGGACGAATAGTTTCCTAACTGCTCTTCATCCTCTCTGAATGTAACAGCAGGAATTTTGCTTGCCATTCTGATACAAATTACAAGATTAATTGACCCATTCTGGGGAACTCCTTTTGTCTACAAGCTAACGTGGTTTATATCACGTGAGAGTCCGTGGATGACGTCATGGTCTGAAATAACTGTAGACTCGAACTCGCCAATGGGTTATTTCGGCTCATGTTGATAAGCAAAGCAGCTGTTATGAAACTTCCTGGCAGATTAAAACAGTGTGCCGGACCGAGACTCGAACTCGGGACCTTTGCCTTTCGCGGGCAAGTGCTCTACCAACTGAGCTACCCAAGCACGATTCACGCCCCGTCCTCACAGCCTCATCTCCTACTTTCCAAACTTTACAGAGGCTCTCTTGCAGAGTGAAGATCTCATTCTGGAAACATCCCCCAGGCTGTGGCTAAACCACGTCTCCGCTGTGGTGTCACCGCCAGACACCACACTTGCTAGGTGGTAGCTTCAAATCGGCCGCGGTCCGGTAGTACACGTCGGACCCGCGTGTCACCACTGTCAGTGATCGCAGACCGAGCGCCACCACACGGCAGGTCTCGAGAGACTTACTAGCACTCGCCCCAGTTGTACAGCCGACTTTGCTAGCGATGCTACACTGACGAAGACTCTCTCATTTGCCGAGAAGATAGTTAGCATAGCCTTCAGCTAAGTCAATTGCTACGACCTAGCAAGGCGCCGTATTCAATTGATATTTATTATATGAAGCATGTATCATCAAGAGCGATGTTCTACAATTATGGATTAAAGTTAAGTATTCCAGAAGCTACGTACTTTTCTTTATAGCATTCATTACGTATCCTGTTTCAGACCTCACGCCAGCCTGCGTGAGTTTAAGCGCGTGCCTTTCGGCTTCCTCTCGTTATGACTTGGCTGTCGTGCTAAGTCACAACATCCGCAATATCCTTTCTTTCAGGAGTGATAGTTCTGCAAGATTCGCAGGAGCTTGGGTAGCTCAATTGGTAGAGCACTTGCCCGCGAAAGGAAAAGGTCCCTAGTTCGAGTCTCGGTCCGGTACACAGTTTTAATCTGCCAGGAAGTTTCATATCAGCCCACACTCCGCTGCAGAGTGAAAATCTCATTCTGAAAGCAGCTGTTGTGTGCGCAGCAGTAATTCATATTATACTCTCCTATCCCTGTATGACTGTAACAAGTCACTCTTCCGATCAATGCCTAGTGATTGAGAACTACTTGACGTTCTCTTACCTCAACCGTTTGTTGCACGTTTGAAGCGTGTATATGGCTATAATAATGGTATAATGTGTCTCCCCACTGATTGCGAATTGTGTGATACAATTCTTTACATCGGGGCTACCCACAGTGTGCCAGACTTCTCGGGGGGCACGGCGTGTGGGCTGGTGATGGTTCGACCTGTTTCGGATCTGCTCGCTTCTTCCCGGAAATAACTGGTGCAGCGCGACATTCCATTTAGTACTATGGTGCAGTATTTTTCGGTCGGCCCAACTCTCTTCACTGCGGCACTATTGTGATGTCTGCATTCTTTACCTTACGCAATTTGTTCGTGGCATGAAGGACGTTCGCAGGTCCAGTGAATGTTTGCGCAAGAAAGGAAGTCTATCTGTCTACCGCTACAAGTCTTCAAAAACGAATGGAAATGGCAGAAGACAAGGATGAACGTTCTCAGTATGTATTAGGCAGTCACATAAGCGACGGTTACTGCAAATTTCCTGTGAAGCAATACTGTAATACTACGCAGAACTAATTTAAAGATTTAGTTGACGATGAAAGAGCAGAAAATTACAATGATCGGTAGACAAGATTGTTTAGTGCATCATGAAGCATTTAGTTCTAAATGTTCAAACCACGCAGCACCTGAAGGAGCTGATGGTATGAATAGTAAAATTTATGGAGTCTCATGTGTTATACCCCTGCCGTTCACAAGCGTTTGTGATGGAACAGAACTAAGAGTTCGGAGTCACTATATTTTACTACAACGAGCGTTGATTAAGTCAAGGCGCATGTCCGGAATGATTTGTCGATTTAAAGCTTGCTATTTTTGAATTTATGAAGAAAAAAGTAGTGCAGGAACGAAAATTAGAACATCTGGAATGGTGAAGACATCACATTTTAAGTGGATTGCCTGCACACTGCCCACAGCAACACATTTCAAGGTGATAAATCACTTCTTTCTGATTATGTGGGGATGTATTCAAAAAGAAAATAGCTTTATAGAAGGGACCCATTCTGAAAAACGCAGTCCAGTTCCCTAAGCTCACTGCCGTCAAGGAAAAAGGGAGAGTTAAGGAATTGATTCTGGCCTTGAGAGGATTGCAAGGGTAGTTGTCTAAAAGTTTTGAGGACACTGTCAATCTTACATGTGTTTTCGAGCTTTTTTCCAGACCGTTTGCCGTTTGAACTGAAAGTGTCCGTGTGGCTGTGCGGATGTGACTGATTGACCTGCAAGTTAATTCCAGTTTTAATGACAAATCTCTTTACGCTAAAACTGTCCCGGACATCTAAATCCCATTAGGTATAATTTCAACGTCTCCATAATGAGGTTGCAGAAATGATAAATATTTGGATCAACATATTGCTGTGAGTGATCATTTTTCGATTACGAAACCAAATAAGTCACGAGTAGGTGGCGACCTGAGTGCAAAAATCTGTGAAACTGTCAGCGTCTATCTCTAGGCTGACCGCTTGTAGCAGATAAAAGTTATGTATATCTTCAGCATGTCAAAATTAAAGAAATAATACTGAAAATTAGTTTTGTTTTTGAGGGATCTCGTTGAGATATGTGGAATACAAAACCAAATCTTATGGAGTGAGGTTGAGTTTCCGCCGTTTTGCCCCCCTTCCCCATCTCATGTCAGACAGCGTGCCGTGGTGGTGAGGAAAATGTGCAGCGCGGCTCAGCACTTCGGCACTTCGGTACGGGCATGGCCTGCGAGTCGAAGCCTTCTCCACCCCTGCCTTACATGTTCTGTTATTTGAATTTATTTTTGCTATTTGTTCTATCCATTAGAAATGTATGGGGTTGTAGACTCCTGTACAATAAATGTCATAAGAGTTTTCAGTCTTTTAGCCTGTTACCAGTTTCCCATGACACCATCCCGAAAATAAATAATTCCTTTTACTGTTACGAACAAGTTCAAAGATTCCATGTTATCTAAACTGTTTGATCTATTTTTATCTATTTTTTTAAATTTCATCCATTGCTGTCATTTGACTTACTTTTCTTATGAAAAAGGCAGAACCAGGGTGATGAAATGTGTATATGTGCTATTACCAAGTACTACTGCTGAAAACCAAAATTTGCAGAACAGTTCCTATGTCGAGTTTTTGTTTCATTAAACTGCTAAGTTTCTTGCGGATCATCTTCCTGTATCTAGGTTTTATTATGAGCACAAACTACCGCAAGCTCCTAACAGTGTTGTTACGTAAACGTACGCTACTATTGTTATTACTATTTGATAAATTTATTTAGAAACCTCTGTATTTATACAATAATATGAGCATCGTTTACTAATTTTACAACTACAGATCACGTACTTCTTCATGGATGATTACTGTTTTTTGAATTTGTATTGCTGGTGCAGAACGCTAACTAGATTTATGAAATGAGGCCAGCTTAGTTCGGTATTCCATTGTGCAAATAAGGAAATCGGTTTTTACATCTCTCTTGGTGGTTATATCTCTGCAACATCACTGCAGCCAAATGTCCCTCTAACTGGCAAACTTTAAAAATGTTCTTCTGCTGGGTTAGAAAAATAATACTGGCCCAAAAAATATTTCGTGCATCTTAAGACAGGTAAATCAGCTTCCATCTTTCACATCTGAGGCGTCTTATGTAAATTGGGTTCCTATCTCGAAATATTTTCTGGGTCAGTCATATTTTGTAAACACAGCTTTTGAAATACATAAAGTTACTGTTTTTTCGAACTCTCTCATGAAAGGAAAGGTTTACAAACTACAGAAAAAGGCATAAGGCATGTAATTATACACACGATGATATAACTGGTTCTAATGCTATGGAATAGATGAAAAATGAAAGGAATAGGAGTTTTCTAATGTTTCCGCCTCGGAAACGACGAGTGAACTCCGTCTCTGGTATAGGACTTATGAACAAAAGGAACAATATTCTGCTACTTACAGGTTTTGTGCACCAAAAAACGCGTGATTAAGCTTAAAGGATTGAGAAAATAAGTATTGCACCGCGAAGGATAGCTACAACCAGCATTTAGAATTGCTTAAAAGGTTAATAGACCCATGATACTAACATCTCAAAATAAGGAAAAATTAAAGTAAGTCCCAGAACCCGAAATCCCAATATCTTCAGGTGGAGAAGGAGACATCGTTGTTATCAAAACAGTGGAGAAATTGGTTGTAACCGAGAAAATCTTGGCACTTTATTGTGATATGACGGTAAAGAACGCCGTACACTAAATAATGCCTATACAAATGTAAATGCAAAACGTTTGTACCTCCCTGGCAGAGTGTGAGGGACGCCGTTTCGACCACTGCTCCATGCATGATGTTTCCCAAGGCTCACCATTAATTTTTGCACGATGGTAGCAATGAAATACCTGATGACGTCGTTTACAATTGTCGAATTTCAGTTGAACAGTTCCTTTCCACGCAGGAAAAGCAGAGAACTTCTGGAGAATTATTGCAGATTTCCGAGAAACAGGATATAGTTTCGTATACCAGTAAGTGTAACTCATGCTGATAGGGACACAAAATAGTACTCACATTCAGTATGTGCCTCTTCGAAGATGAGTTTCAGCTATGTCACCAAGAGACGCTATCATTAAGAAGAATGTTTACTTTTCCTGCTCAGATTTACGTACCAGCTTACCTTCTGTTATCAAAACAATTAAAGTAGCTTGCCATGATTTCCTATTCATCGGTCAACAGAAAAATTATCATACTATTCGTACGGAAGTCGTTAAGGCTGCTGAAAAAAAATGTTCCAACCATATCTGGTTCACAGTTGCTGAAACGATGACTCCTTGATTTTATGACGGTGTTTCTACAGCGATTAAAGCAAATATGGTGCAAATTATGCCGCAAACGAACGAATATCAACGACAAGAAACAATAAAAAGAAAAATTATCGAAAACAGTTCGATCTACGACTTTTTCTCTCTTTTACCAATATTAATTTTGCATTTTAGCTTTTTGCAGTAATTTTTTTTTTTAAGGAGGAATTATGTGAACCACCTGTTTCCCCTGCAGAGCCCCTTCAACCTGGAACGAGTACAAAAGTGGAACTGAAAAACTTCAGGAGATCTTCTACCGAAAGATGTTTCAAGCTCATCTAGTTTTTTTTACACATGTAGCTGCTACCAAATCATTCCTTAGGTCAAAATGATGTTAAATGTATGTTCGATCACATTAGGTTTTGACGCAATGAATGTTGTAAACGAAAACACGTTGCTATTAGAGATGTTGCGTGCATTACTACAGAGGTCTTAAACATTTCAGGTTTTTCGGGTACTCTTGGAATACTTGTTTCAGTATGCTTTTTCTAACAAGTGCCGTGATGGCTTTCATGAAGCACCACGAAATTCTTTATGAAGAATTAAGGTAATGGGAAAGACGAGGAGAAGTATACCACTTTAGAATGGAATTAAACGATGTGTACAGTTTTTTCCAGGTTGTTGGTTTACAGAGGTCTTCTAGGAGTTGTCCGCTTGAACAGAACTTTTGCACAAATTTGTTTTTTGTTCTGAGCTGGTGTATGGTGTGGGAGCAGTAAAGGCATATCTTCTGAAAATTACCTACCGGTAAATGGCATCCCAATGGGAACACAAAGTAAATGTGAACGAATAACTTTACCAAAGTGGATTTTGCCTAATTTCTGGACAAAAAAAAAAGGAAAAAGCACCCAGCGCCGTAGTCCAGTAATGTTAATCGGAATTTCCAGGAGCTGGGTCTCGCAAATGAAGATATCACAACCACTGCGTTTTCAAGACTTGGAACTGAATAACATTTCCAAGAAAATGAAATTTTGAGTGCTGACTAGATGTGGACTGAAGAAAAGAAGACAGCCCAGAGGGAACAAATGATAGAGTACTGGTTGCAAATCATATGTAAGGTTAAGTCACAGTACAAGTGACGAGGTTCATAGTTGGCCGACAATGAACAGTGTAAGTGGAAAATTAGATGTTCTCCAAAAGCTGACAAATGCATACAGAGATGGCAGGTGTACCACATCTCAATTTAATTTCCAATGATTATTTAGCAGCTAAATGCAATACGAAGCTGAAGTGATCCACCAGCGGCCAGCGCACAGAATAGTGACAGTGACGGTAGGCGCAACACACCCTCAATTAAGTTCCTAGAAACGTTTATCAGCTAAATGCAATATTAAACTGATGTGAAACACGCTTACTGGCCAGAACATCGAATGTATGCCAGGTGGAAGTTCAGAGCGACAGAGGGACTGAGTTATCGCACAGCAATATTGTGCTACAGCAGGTATGTTGCAGGTGTAGTCGACACAATTCGTTAGCAGCGCGATGGCAGTTCATTAAATGCAAAGTATGTGTCGGCGGAGGGAGCGGGGACGGGCGCAGTGCAAATGAACGCCCGGCGAGGATCAAAGTCGGCCGTGTGCTGCAGCTTCTGACCGCCAACATGCCCAGCACGGAGCCGCAGTCCACACACAGTAGTTGAACCAGCCACGGAAGACAGCGTGTCCGCCGACTGAACAAACTCTCTGGAATCAGCAAATTTCCTCCTGTGTGTTGCGGCATACGGAATGGGCATAGTCAAGAGCGTCATCGTCATGTTCATTTCCCTCTACGAGGTGCATTCAAGTTCTAAGGCCTCTGATTTTTTTTTCTCCGGACTGGAAAGAGATAGAAACGCGCATTGTTTTAAAATGAGGCCGCGTTCATTGTCAATACGTCCCAGAGATGGCAGCACCGTACGGCAGATGGAATTTTACCGCCACCGGCGAGAATGAGAACTGTTTTAAATACTTAAAATGGCGACGTTTTCCTTACTTGAACAGCGTGCAATCATTCGTTTCCTGAATTTGTGTAGTGTGAAACCAACTGAAATTCATCGACAGTTGAAGGAGACATGTGGTGATGGAGTTATGGATGTGTCAAAAGTGCGTTTGTTGGTGCGACAGTTTAATGAAGGCAGAACATCGTGTGACAACAAACCGAAACAACCTCGGGCTCGCACAAGCCGGTCTGACGACATGATCGAGAAAGTGGAGAGAATTGTTTTGGGGGATCGCCGAATGACTGTTGAACAGATCGCCTCCAGAGTTGGCATTTCTATGGGTTCTGTGCACACAACCCTGCATGACGACCTGAAAATGCGAAAAGTGTCATCCAGGTGGGTGCCACGAATGCTGACGGACGGCCACATGGCTGCCCGAGTGGCATGTTGCCAAGCAATGTTGACGCGCAACGACAGCATGAATGGGACTTTCTTTTCATCAGTTGTGACAATGGATGAGACGTGGATGCCATTTTTCAATCCAGAAACAAAGCGCCAGTCAGCTCAATGGAAGCACACAGATTCACCGCCACCAAAAGAATTTCGGGTAACCGCCAGTGCTGAAAAAATGATGGTGTCCATGTTCTGGGATAGCGAGGGCGTAATCCTTACCCATTGCGTTCCAAAGGGCACTACGGTAACAGGTGCATCCTACGAAAATGTTTTGAAGAACAAATTCCTTCCCACACTGCAACAAAAACGTCCAGGAAGGGCTGTGCATGTGCTGTTTCACCAAGACAACGCACCCTCACATCGAGCTAACGTTACGTAACAGTTTCTCCATGATAACAACTTTGAAGTGATTCCTCATGCTCCCAACTTCCCTGACCTGGCTCCTAGTGACTTTTGGCTTTTTCCAACAATGAAAGACACTCTCCGTGGCCGCACATTCACCAGCCGTGCTGCTATTGCCTCAGCTATTTTCCAGTGGTCAAAACAGACTCCTAAAGAAGCCTTCTCCGCTGCCATGGAATCATGGCGTCAGCGTTGTGAAAAATGTGTACGTCTGCAGGGCGATTACGTCGAGAAGTAACGCCAGTTTCATCGATTTCCGGTAAGTAGTTAATTAGAAAAAAAATCGGAGGCCTTAGAACTTGAATGCACCTCGTACATCTATGTTTATTCTCGGCAAGCTACCTTACGGTGTCTGCGGAGGATACACTGGGCACCTCTTGTGCTCCTGTCGCGAATGGTCCGTGGAAATAACGATTGTTGGTAAGCCTCTGTGTGAGCACAGATATGTCCAATTTTATCTCTGTGGTCTTTTCACTGGGTATAATGGGAACTTTGCTCGGAACGTACAGTCTCAGAGTTTTGACTGTAAATCACACCGTTATGGAAATTTAAGGCAAGGTCTTATGGGACCAAAAGCTGCTGAGGTCATCCGTCCCAAAGCTTACACACCACTTAATCTAACTTAAACTAACTTAACCTAAGGACGACACACACACCCATGCCCAAGGGAGGACTCGAACCTCTGACGGGGGAGCCGCACGGACCGTGACAAGACGCCTGGGACCGCGCGGCTACCCCGCAGACCGCCTTGCTTGAAGCGTCTGTCACTTGAAGCGACTGAGCATCTCCATGATGCTTCCGCATCCACTAAATGAAACTGTAACGAAACACGCTGCTGTTCTTTGGATCTTCTGTGTTTCCTCTATCAATCCTATTTGATAGGGAGGAGTAATATTGAAGTAGTGGTCGAACGAAGGCTTCTTAGTATGAACTGTTTTTGTGGTGAACTGAACTTCCTGAGGATTCTTCCACTCATAGTCTGGGATCTGCCTTACTTGCTATTAGTACCATGTGATCGTTTAACTTTAAATGTACCTGTTGTCAGTAGTTGTGGGGTCGATTGATCTCCACCATACTGGCCCAGTAGATCTCAACACCTGCAGGTGCCTGGGTGTAGAACAAGTATGTGGACCCACCAGAAGCCCTATATCTGGGCTGTCTGTTGAAGCAACGCCTTGTAATGTGTTGTCCAAAGACAGTCTCTCCATTGTTAACTGGTAGGTGGTGAGCTACATACAGTTCATCAGATGAAGACTATAATTTCGAGTATATCTTCAGCTAGTTCACAGACTGTGCTGGAGAGTCTAGGACAAAGATTCACTACAGTATCATAATTACATAATCGAGTGCAAATGCTGTGAAAGCCGTCTATCCCAATAACCAATTGACAGTAGCTGGAGAACTCGAGTGGTTAAAGGGATCTAGCACGATTGCATGAGACTTTGACATGAGACCACATGTATCCTAATTCTGCTATATTCACTTAACAGCCTGGTAACTGCTGTAATAGATTCTCACTATATGTTGTTGCGTGAAATGAAATTAAATGTCGTGTGACGAGGGCCTCCCGTCGGGTAGACCGTTCGCCTGGTGCAAGTCTTTCGATTTGACGCCACTACGGCGACCTGCACGTCGATGGGGATGAAATGATGATGATTAGCACAAGACAACAACCAATCCCTGAGCGGAGAAAATCTCCGACCCAGCTGGGAATCGAACCCGGGCCCTTTGGATTGACAGTCTGTCGCGCTGACCACTCAGCTACCGGGGGCGGACTATGTTGTTGCATAAGAGATGGAGTTTCTTGCACCATATCTTAGAGGTAATAAACATTCTTATCTCTCTTCCTTCGGTCTTTTGTCACAGCCTTCGTTCTGCTGAATTCAAATTTCTCAATCGGACGGCAGTGTCCCACTCGGTGGGCCTGACCCACATGTGACATACCACTACGCATCCTTCTTCAGCCCCTGTCTCTTCCTTAACTTGATATTCCCCATAGCAATGCCGGTGAGTTTAAATAAAATTTCTTAATTCCTACCGCTTACTATCCTGTGCCTTAACAAGAGAGAAAAGAATGGCTCTTTCAGATCACCCACACCAGGGCTAGGAGACATCCTCAATGGAAAATATTTAAATGGTGAAGCTATAAAACTGCTATGGTCTCGTCAGCCATTTACCACTTGGTGCACACACCTATTCATTATTTTCCCTTTCTTCATATTCCAGCGTTTCTGATGTGATTGGGACCTCGATAAAGTACTCCTTGAAGTGACCAATGTAGTAGAGCAATGTGCTGTTTCCAGGTTTGCGTATCTATGTATGTATGTGTGGGGGGGGGCGGGGGGGGGGGGCGCACGCAAGCGCGCTCCACAGTGCTGTTCCACCTAATTTCAATGCACTGCGTATCTGAAGATAAGTCCTAACTTCAAAATAATGAACAAGGTTCTGGTAAGCCAATATCAAGACTGTTCTCATTGCTATAAGTATTAATAAATTGCTTTTATTTGTTTTCTCTCACAAACGTAACATTTTACTGTGTTGAGTAACGGCGGTATTAAAGAGTTACCTTGCGCCTTGCCGTGCGTAGTAGCCGCAATGTCGAGGCGTTTTGACATGGTCAGCGCGACTCTCCCCGTCGGAGGTTCGAGTGCTTCCTCGGGCATAGGTGTATGTGTTGTCTTTAGCGTAAGTTAGTTTAAGTTTAACTTACTACAAATTTCCAAATATTTCCTTGTAGCTTGCACGCCGCAGCAAATATGAAGTACGCTCCCAGCAACATTACAAGACACCAACACAGGCAAAGAATTCAAGTTGGCAAAGAAGAGCAAATTGATTTTTTAAGGGTTAAAAATAAAACGTTGAGTCACAGTGTGACCACCGTCTATGTCAGACGTCAAAGTGGAATAACCACTCACAGACGAACTACAGCAGTAGCAGTGGAGGGTGTATGTAGTGTGTCACCGCGGAGCTGGGGGTGGGGGGTGGGGGGTGGGGAGGCTGAAGTAAGCAGTACAGTACTCGTTGTAATGTGGAAACGGAGAGATTTATCTGACGTCCAAAAGTGCATGATTATTAGCTTTCCGAAACTGCTAAATCTTTAAACTATTCGTGTACCGCTGTGTTTAAAATATTCCATGCATGGCAAAAAGTTGCTATTCAAAACTGATGCAGAGGCAACTGCGGTGCACCATGGGCAGTAGATGAAAGGTGTGAAGGGCTGTGGGGATGTGTGCAGGAAAATAGACGTGCAACTATTCAGCAACTGACCGCCCACGAGAACCAAGGGGCTACCAACAGTGTCTTCTCAACGACTGTGTAGTGAACGTCCTCCACAGCATGCGCCTGGTTCGTGCACCCACGCTGACTGCTGTTCATCGCCGATGAATTACAGATTTTACACATTATCGCTACTGCACGACCACTGAGTGGTAACAGGTGGGCTTTTCAGATGAATCACATTTTATGCTCCATCGGACACGTGCTTCTTGGAGTGTATTGTGTAAAAGTTCTGAAAGCAAACACGACGTAAGCCTCCCGGCTGGAGGAGCGCGTTGGCATCTACCAGCAGGACAATGCAACGTATTCCACAGTTTTCAGTGTACGTGTGTGATTTGAAGAGCACAAGGATGAGTTTACCGTACTTTCTCGGCCACCAAACCCCCGGGATTTAAATGCAAATTTTAACCCACTGGAGAACCCGAGGGAGCACCTCGGTCGGGTTTTTCATGCCATGGATCCTCAACTGCGAAACATTTTCTATCCTGCATTTTATAGGTCGTTGCATGCTGCATTAAAATGTGATTCCCAAGTTGTATTACAGAACAGTTTATTGACTGTCCGTTTTTTTTTTTTTTTTTTTTGTGCGATGACGATGTTTCGAAAATGTTGTTGTTTTCGTCTACAGTCCAGAGACTGGTTTGATGCAGCTCTCCATGCTGCTATATCCTGTGCAAGTTTCTTCATCTCCCAGTACCTACAGCAACCTACAGCCTTCTGAATCTGTTTAGTGTATTCCTCTCTCGGTCTCCCTTTACGATTTTACCCTCTACGCTGCCCTCCAATACAAAATTGGTGATCCCTTGATGCCTCACAATATGCCCTACCAACCGATCCCTTCTTCTAGTCAAGTTATGCCACAAACTCTTTTCCCCAATTCTATTCAATACCTCCTCATTAGTTATGCGATCTACCCATCTAACCCTCAGCATTCTTCTGTAGCACCACATTTCGAAAACTTCAATACTCTTCATGTATAAACTATTTATTGTCCACGTTTCACTTCCATACATGGCTATACTCCATACAGATACTTTCAGAAAAGACTTCTTGGCACTTAAATCTATACTTGATGTTAACAAATTCCTCTTCATCAGAAACGTTTTCCTTGCCATTGCCAGTCTACATTTTATATCCTCTCTACTTCGACCATCATCAGTCATTTTGCTCCCCAAACAGCAAAACGCATTTTCTACTTTAAGCGTCTCATTTCCTAATCTAATTCCCGCAGCATCACCCGATTTAATTTGACTACATTCCTTAATTCTCGTTTTGATTTTGTTGATGTTCATATTATATCCTCCTTTCAAGGCACAGTCCATTCCGTTCAGCTGCTCTTCCAGCTCTTTGCCATCTCTGACAGAATTACAATGTCATCGACGAACCTTAAAGTTTTTATTTCTTCCCCACGGATTTTAATTCCAACTCCGAATTTTTCTTTTGTTTCCTTTACTGCTTGCTCAATGTACAGATTGAATAACATCGGGGATAGGCTACAACCCTGTCTCACTCCCTTCCCAACCATTGCTTCATTTCGTGTCCCTCGACTCTTATAACTGCCATCTGCTTTCTGTACAAATTGTAAATAGCCTTTCGCTCCCTGTATTTTACCCCTGCCACCGTGAGGATTTGAAAGAGAGTATTCCAGTCAACATTGTCAAAAGCTTTCTCTAACTCTACAAATGCTAGAAAAGTAGATTTGCCTTTCCTTAATCTTCTTTGTAAGATAAGTCGTGGGGTCAGTATTGCCTCACGTGTTCCAACATTTCTACGGAATGCATACTGATCTTCCCCGAGGTCGGTTTCTACCATTTTTTCCATTCGTCTGGAAAGAACTCGTGTTAGTATTTTGCAGCCATGGCTTATTAAACTGATAGCTTGGTAATTTTCACATCTGCCAACACCTGCTTTCTTTGGGATTGTAATTATTATAATATTTATTAATTGTCTCGAAAATAACAACTTAAAAACCGTTCGTGATCCCTTGAAATAAAAAAGACGGGCGTGGTAACAGATCCGCGGGAAGCGTCATCCCGTATGGTCGTCCGTTTAGCACCGTGCACCTCGGAGATGCCTAGTCACGGTGACGGTGCGAAGCCGAGGGAGCGCCCAGACTTGTCTCGGCAAGTTTCGTCTGATGGACTACGGCGGTAGTCGGCTCCTGACCCAGAACTGCGAGCACGGCTGAACTGCACTGTAATTTAACTGGAAATCCAAATCGAACTCCAACTGCAACTGGCGTTCTGCGTGCCACTATCTTCTGTACCTGGGAGTAAAGGAAGTAATGCAGTGTTTGCCCTTGGGAATTTTCGGCAACAGCAGTGTGTATTATTGTTCATTTATTTCTTCAGTGTACTGATTGTCGTCTCTTGGGCGGTAGTGACATGGATTGCAGGGTCGTAAAATGGTGCCGCCGCCGACAGTGGTATCTGTCGTCATTTCCTCAGCCGAGTTGTCGGATGGGCGGAAAGATTAAATCCATTGTCTTTCATTACGTCCTGTGGACTTCATTTTAGAAGTGGGCAAGGACTTTCTCTTTTGCGCTGCGTCGGGCAGGGGTTGTGCAGATATTACATGAAATATTATTCATTGTGCGATGTTATGCGTCTGCTGGCGAGAGATGGAGTGATAGTTAGCCGTGTTGCCCCATCCCTCGCGCACATTGTCCATAATGGAACAGACAGAAGGCTGGAAGAGCGTGAGACCACATTCGACCAGCTACGTGGGTCCTTCATGAACGAGTAGGTAGAGTGCGCCAAGCCGTTGCTGCTTCTTCAGTTTAATTGCATGCACATGCATTTACCAGGTGAGCGTTATGTCAAGGTTGACTCCAAGGCACTTTGCATCTTCAGTCCATTGTACAGGTTCACGGACGGACTGCACCTGCAGGATCACTGATCGACGCCTCTTGGAGAACATTACAACTCGACTCTTAGTCTTGTTGAAGCCTAGCCTACACTTCGCCGAGCACTCTTCTAGATCTGAGCACGCTTCTTGCAAGCGTCAGTGAATGACTAGCGACCATCGACTTCTCGTAAGGAGAGCGGTGTCATCCGTGCAATCTACCTGAATAACTTGAAGCGTCCTAGGTAGGCCCGAGGTATAGAGAAAATAGAGCAGTCAAAGGACGGATTCGCACAGGGTATCTGCTTCGGCGCTTCGGACAGCAGAGGTAGCCTAATCTGCTTTGACTATGAACTTCCTCCACCGGGGATTACTTTCCATCAGCTGAATGTAGGAGTTATGAAAGCCAAAGGCGAAAAGTTTGTACAGAAGCCTGAGTGGCAAACGCTGTCAAAATCTTGCTTCACACCCTAAAAGTTGGCACCCTGTAGTAGAAGGCAATCGTGATCTCCTCAACAACTCGAAGGAGTTGGAGCATGATTGAGTGTCCTTCTCTCAACCCAAATCGTTCCAGAGGTGAAACTAAGTTTCTAAGAGATCTGTAGCAGGAGGAGTCTTGCAAAGAACTGGTTGAGAAAGGGAAGTATGCTAACAGCTCGATGGTTTTTGGGATCGGCACTAGTCAACTGGCCTGCTGGAAGCTATGCCTGGCCTTCTGTACCCAGCAGGAGGAACTGTTTTTGCGTCTATATGACGTGCGCGGTGTTCGTTCTTCGGTTGTAGCGCCGCTGGTTTCTTGATGAGCGCGCTGCTCGGAAACGCAGCCGGCGCCTCCTGGTGGAGCCTGGAACAAACGGCGTATAAGCATACAGCAGAGTGTCGTGACATGTGATGCCCATCTTGTGTGGATACGCAAACGCCGGATGAAAGACGCTTCGGACGCAATTAGGCAACTCTGCACGGCAGAAATTTATGCTAGGCAGCGGGCATAATGCGGTGTCTACTGTAGATATACACTGTAGCGTCAAAGAAACTGGTATACGCATGCGTATTCAAATACAGATATATGTAAACAGGCAGAATACGGCTCTGCGGTCGGCACCGCCTATATAAGACAGCAAGTGTCTAGCGCAGTTGTTTGATCGGTTACTGCTGCCACAAAGGCAGGTTGTCAAGATTCCTGTGAGTTTACTATAGTCGGCGCACGAGCGATGGACACGGCATCTCCGAGGTAGCGATCAAGCTGTGATTTTCCCGTACGACCATTTGACCATTTGACCAGTTGACGAGTGTATCCCCTCCGGAAGCTGGGCACCAGTCTGGATGGTTGACTGATCTGGCTTTGTAACACTAACCAAAACGGCCTTGCTGTGCTGGTACTGCGAACGGCTGAAAGCAAGGGGAAACTACAGCCGTAATTTTTCCCGAGGGCATGCAGCTTTACTGTATGGTTAAATGATGATGGCGTCCTCTTGGGTAAAATAGTCCCCCATTGTGATCCCCGGGCGGGAACTACTCAAGAGGACGTCGTTATCAGGAGAAAGAAAACTGGCGTTCTACGCATCGGAGCGTGGAATGTCAGATCCCTTAATCGGGCAGGTAGGTTAGAAAATTTAAAAGGGGAAATGGATAGTTTAAAGTAAGATATAGTGGGAATTAGTAAAGTTCGTTGGCAGGGGGAACAAGACTTTTGGTCAGGTGAATACAGGGTTATAAATACAAAATCAAATAGGGGTAATGCAGGAGTAGGTTCGATAATGAATAAAAAAATAGGAGTGCGGGTAAGCTACAACAAACAGGATAGTGAACGCATTATTGTGGCCAAGATAGACACGAAGCCAACGCCTACTACAGTAGTACAAGTTTATATGCCAACGAGCTCTACAGATGATGAAGAAATTGATGAAATGTACGATGAGATAAAAGAAATTATTCAGGTAATGAAGGGAGACGAAAATTTAATAGTCAACGGTGACTGGAATTCGATATTAGGAAAAGGGAGAGATGGAAACGTAGTAGGTGAATATGGATTGGGGCTAAAAAATGAAAGAGGAAGACGTCTGGTAGAATTTTGCACAGAGCCTAACTTAATCACAGCTAACACTTGGTTCAAGAATCATAAAAGAAGGTTGTATACATGGCAGAATCCTAGAGATACTAGAAGGTATCAGATAGATTATATAACGGTAAGACAGAGATTTAGTAACCAGATTTAAATTGTAAGACGTTTCCAGGGGCAGATGTGGACACTGACCACAATCTATTGGTTATGAACTCTAGATTAAAACTGAATAAACTGCAAAAAAGGTGGGAATTTAAGGAGAAGGGACCTGGATAATCTGACTAAACCAGAGGTTGTACAGAGTTTCCGGAAGAGCATAAGGGAACAATTGACAGAACTGGGGGAAAGAAGTACAGTAGAAGAAGAATGGGTAGCTCTGAGGGATGAAGTAGTGAAGGCAGCAGACGATCAAGTAGGTAAAAAAAAGAGGGCTTGTAGAAATCATTGGGTAACAGAAGAAATATTGAATGTAATTGATGAAAGCGGGAAATATAAAAATGCAGCAAATGAAGCAGGCAAAAAGAAATACAAACTTCTCAAAAATGAGATCGACAGGATGTGCAAAATGGCTAAGCAGGCATGGCTAGAGGACAAATGTAACGATGTAGACGCTTATCTCACTAGGGGTAAGATAGATACTGCCTACAGGAAGATTAAAGAGACCTTTGGAGAGAAGAGAACCACTTGTATGAATATCATGATCTCAAATGGAAACCCAGTTCTAAGCAAAGAAGGGAAAGCAGAAAGTTGGAAAGAGTATATGGAGGGTCCATACAAGGGTGATGTGCTTGAGGACAATATTATGGAAATGGAAGTGGATGTAGATGAAAATGAAATGGGAGATACGATACTGCGTGAAGAGTTTGATAGAGCACTGAAAGACCTGAGTCGAAACATGGCCCCAGAAGTAGACACCATTCCATTAGAACTACTGACGGCCTTGGGAGAGCCAGTCCTGACAAAACTCTACCATCTGTTGAGCAAGATGTATGAGACAGGCGAAATACCCTCAGACCTTAAGAAGAATATAATAATTCCAATTCCAAAGAAAGAAGTTGTTGACAAATGTGTAAATTACTGAACTATCAGTTTAATAAGTCACAGCTGCAAAATACTAACGCGAATTCTTTATAGACGAATGGAAAAACTAGTAGAACCCGACCTCGGAGAAGATCAGTTTGGATTCCGCAGAAATATTGGAACACGTGAGGCAATACTGACTCTACGACTTATCTTAGAAAAAATATTAAGGAAAGGCAAACCTACGTTTCTAGCATTTGTAGACGTAGAGAAATCTTTTGTCAGTGTCGACTGGAATACACTCTTTCAAATTCTGAATGTAGCAGATGTAAAATACAGGGAGCGAAAAGCCATTTACAATTTGTACAGATACCAGATGGCAGTTATCAGAGTCGAGGGGCATGAAAGGGAAGCAGCGGTTGGGAAGGGAGTGAGACAGGGTTGTAGCCTCTCCCCGATGTTATTCAATCTGTGTATTGAGAGAGCAGTAAAGGAAAGAAAAGAAAATTTCGGAGTAGGTATTAAAATCCATGGAGAACTCCACCACTGCCGGTCCCAAGTCCGGGGCCTCATTTCGCAAGTGATGAGGAAGGAGGAGGGGGAGGAGTATCACCTCGTTAAAAAAAACCTGGGTCCATCTGGCTCCGGATGGTAGCACCCTGTAAGGGCCCCTGCCTAGGGTTACTAGGTGAAACCTGGTCAACGGTCTCAAATGCGGAAGAGGAAGTTCAGATTCCCAACGGCGGAGAGAGCGGAAGAACTACCTCCAGGACTCACAATCTTGGTTGTACATTTTGTGGCCTTTGGGCCACACCCAAAATAACTTTCATCAATCATGGAAGTGTGTGATATAAACTATTTTACCCCAGGTGGACGATCCACCGTACGCCAGTACGTCAGCAGACATTCGGATTCTGGGGAGTCTGCAACATTGCACAAAGACAAGACGGAGTGTCTTGGAATCTCATCCAAATTTCAATATAGGCAATCAACGTACCTAGCAACTTTCAATGCAAACTCATTGTTGAAAACCGGAAAACTAAAACATCTAACAGATACGCTAAAGAACCACAACATAATCATAACAGCCATTCAAGAGACACGATACATGGATACAGATACCTTCGATTCCGAAGGGTTTTAGGATATACAAAGGGAAAGTAAGACCGAGAGTAATGAAAAATGTACCACATCTTGGTACAGCCTTTATAATCAACAAACAAATCTTGAACTCAATAGTTGGCTTTGATTCCCAATCAGAAAGAATCTCAAGTCTTACATTCACAAGCACAAACAAAGTCTACACAATTATCAATGCACATGCCCCTATAAACGAGGATAACAGGAAAAACAAAGAATAAGTGGAGGCCTTTTGGAATCATCTAGATGACATTATTCAGAAAATTCCAGATAAAAACATCATCATTCTTCTTGGAGATTTAAATGCACAGATTGGTAAAGAAAAAAGATATAAGATAATAGTTGGAAACTATCCTGCACACAAGAGAACAAACAGAAATGGTGTGGGACTAATACACTCCTGGAAATTGAAATAAGAACACCGTGAATTCATTGTCCCAGGAAGGGGAAACTTTATTGATACATTCCTGGGGTCAGATACATCACATGATCACACTGACAGAACCACAGGCACATAGACACAGGCAACAGAGCATGCACAATGTCGGCACTAGTACAGTGTATATCCACCTTTCGCAGCAATGCAGGCTGCTATTCTCCCATGGAGATGATCGTAGAGATGCTGGATGTAGTCCTGTGGAACGGCTTGCCATGCCATTTCCACCTGGCGCCTCAGTTGGACCAGCGTTCGTGCTGGACGTGCAGATCGCGTGAGACGACGCTTCATCCAGTCCCAAACATGCTCAATGGGGGACAGATCCGGAGATCTTGCTGGCCAGGGTAGTTGACTTACACCTTCTAGAGCACGTTGGGTGGCACGGGATACATGCGGACGTGAATTTTCCTGTTGGAACAGCAAGTTCCCTTGCCGGTCTAGGAATGGTAGAACGATGGGTTCGATGACGGTTTGGATGTACCGTGCACTATTCTGTGTCCCCTCGACGATCACCAGTGGTGTACGGCCAGTGTGGGAGATCGCTCCCCACACAATGGTGCCGGGTGTTGGCCCTGTGTGCCTCGGTCGTATGCAGTCCTGATTGTGGCGCTCACCTGCACGGCGCCAAACACGCATACGACCATCATTGGCACCAAGGCAGAAGCGACTCTCATCGCTGAAGACGACACGTCTCCATTCGTCCCTTCATTCACGCCTGTCGCGACACCACTGGAGGCGGGCTGCACGATGTTGGGGCGTGAGCGGAAGACGGCCTAACGGTGTGCGGGACCGTAGCCCAGCTTCATGGAGACGGTTGCGAATGGTCCTCGCCGATACCCCAGGAGCAACAGTGTCCCTAATTTGCTGGGAAGTGGCGGTGCGGTCCCCTAGGGCACTGCGTAGGATCCTACGGTCTTGGCGTGCATCCGTGCGTCGCTGCGGTCCGGTCCCAGGTCGACGGGCACGTGCACCTTCCGCCGACCACTGGCGACAACATCGATGTACTGTGGAGACCTCACGCCCCACGTGTTGAGCAATTCGGCGGTACGTCCACCCGGCCTCCCGCATGCCCACTATACGCCCTCGCTCAAAGTCCGTCAACTGCACATACGGTTCACGTCCACGCTGTCGCGGCATGCTACCAGTGTTAAAGACTGCGGTGGAGCTCCGTATGTCACGGCAAACTGGCTGACACTGACGGCGGCGGTGCACAAATGCTGCGCAGCTAGCGCCATTCGACGGCCAACACCGCGGTTCCTGGTGTGTCCACTGTGCCGTGCGTGTGATCATTGCTTGTACAGCCCTCTCGCAGTGTCCGGAGCAAGTATGGTGGGTCTGACACACCGGTGTCAATGTGTTCTTTTTTCCATTTCCAGGAGTGTAGAACTTTGCCAAGCACACAATTTAATTCTTAAATCCACAGCTTTCAAAAAACTACCACGAAGACAAAAAACATGGGTATCCCCAAAACCAAGCCTTGGGGAATTTCAACTTGATCATGTTGCAATTAAGAAGATTTTTAGCAAAGAAATCATGAACGTTAGGGTACTCAGGGGTGCAAACTTGGATTCAGACCATTACCTTTCTAAAATTAAGTTCAAAGTCATCCCAAACAGGAAACGCAGCATGAAACAAATTGAGGGTCGGAAGTATAGCACAGAAAAGATATGTAAATCAGATGAATTCACAAAAGCAACAGAAACCATTCAGACACAAAGCTGGGGGGATATCAAGGAAAACCTCATTACTACAGCTGAACGGATAGCACCTAACAAAAAAAGTAAAAGACATGCCTGGTGGTCGCTGGAATGTGATGCCCTAATTGAAACGAGAAAACAGGCATGGCAAAATTGGCAATCACAGAAAACAGAAGAAAATAGACTGAATTTCATTACAGTTGGAAAACTGGTAGATAAAAATATAAAAAGGATTAAGAAGACACATGAAAACAAAACTCTCCTCCAAATTGATGAAGAATTTGCTAAAAACAACACAAGGAGCTTTTACAGAACTTTCAAACAAAGGTTATCAAGATACAAAGCACCCACCCTCCAATTTCGAGATGTAAATGGGACCATCGCTCACAACAACACGGAAAACTGCAAAATACTAGCAGGCTACTTTGAGAAACTCTTGAATTGTGAACCCATCCTTGAAAAATTTGAATCCATTCCAGACAACCGTGAGAAGCCGGATTGAGAACCACCGACGACTGAAGAACTACAGAAGGTCATCTCAGAACTTAAAAACAACAAGGCGTCCGGAGAAAATCAAATAGTGGCCAAACTATGGAAAAAGGCTGACAAAAATGCAGTTACATCCCTAAAGTGTGTTTTCGATCAAATCTGGAAAGAAGAAGAGATCCCCGCAGAATGGAGAACAGCTCTCATCCACCCTATCCACAAGAAAGGTTTGAAGACAGACCCCAACAATTACAGAGGAATATCACTGCTGGATATAACGTACAAGATTCTTTCTAAATTCCTTTTGAACAGGGCAGAGCCGCAATTGGATCCGCAAATCGGGGAATACCAGGGAGGTTTTAGAAAGGGCAGATCATGTTCGGAACAAATACTAAACCTCAAAAACATTATGGCTTACCAAAAATCAAGGGCAAAGACATACGTAATCTCCTTCATTGATTTCAAAAAAGCATATGATTCGATTGATAGAGAATCTCTGTTATCAGTCCTGGAAGAAATGGGTTTGGATAAGAAAACAACTAATATTATAAAAGCGACCCTTACGAATACATTTTCGAAAGTTAAATTTATGGGCGAACTATCGGAACCCTTTGAAATAAAAACGGGAGTGCGACAGGGTGATGGGCTCTCACCGTTGCTGTTAAATTGTGCTCTTGAGAAAGTAGTCAGAGAATGGAACACAAATATTAAGAGTGGTATAAGACTGGGTTGCAAAAAGAAGAACCTTAAAGTAAATTGCATTGCTTTTGCAGATGATATGGCCCTGTTTGCTGAAACAATGGAAGAAGCACGGGAGCAAATCCTTGAACTAAAGAAACAAGCAGCTAAAATTGGTCTTCACATCTCCTCTGAAAAAACTACGATATTGACAAACATCAAGCACTCATGTAAATACCTCAAAGTTCAAGAACAGAAGATTGAAATAGTAAAAGAATTCAAATATCTCGGAGAATGGATTACTTGGAATGCTGGGGAATGCAAAGCAATGGAATCCAGAAAAAATAAACTTGAATTGGCCTACCAACTAACAAAAAATACATACAACAAAATATCCCTTTCATGGGGGTCCAAAATTACACATTACAAGACAGTGATTAAGCCAGAAGCACTGTATGCAGCAGAAACACTTAACATGAACTTCAAAGGTCAAATGGAGAAACTTGAGATAAAGGAAAGAAAAATTTTAAGAAAAATCATTGGGCCAAAATTTCAAGACAATAAGATTATATACATTAAAAATGAAACTCTCTACAAGAAAATTGAAAAACTTTCAGATTCTATGCGAAAAAGGAGAATAAATTTTTATGGTCATCTTCTCAGAATGAATTCCAACAGATTAACTAAACAAAAATTTGACTTCTTCCGTAACCGAAAAACGAAGCCCAACTGGTTTAAAGAAACTGAGAAAGACCTAGTGGAATTAAATATTTCAGAAAATTCACTTATTGATCGAACTGCTAAACTAATTACTAAAGATGACAACAAAACGTTCCAAGACAAATCCACACAAAAGTCCAAATCCTTCATCTCAGAAGAAGAGAGGAGAAGAAGATCAGAAAGAATGAAGAAATACTGGGCCCTAAGAAAAGAACAACCCACAAAGAAATGATTGATCCAGCGTACCCCAAAGAGGGTGAAACGAAAGAAGAAGAAGAAGAAAATCCATGGAGAAGAAATAAAAACTTTGAGGTTCGCCGATGACATTGTAATTCTGTCAGAGACAGCAAAGGACTTGGAACAGCAGTTGAACGAAATGGACAGTGTCTTGAAAGGAGGATATAAGATGAACATCAACAAAAGCAAAACGAGGATAATGGAATGCAGTCGAATTAAGTCGTGTGATGCTGAGGGAATTAGATTAGGAAATGAGACACTTGAAGTAGTAAAGGTTTTGCTATTTGGGGAGCAAAATAACTGATGATGGCCGAAGTAGAGAAGATATAAAATGTACCTGTACACGCCATCCAAGCTCTGCTTGACTCAATGCCCAGGCGTATCGAGGCCGTTATTACGGCCAGAGGTGGTTGGACTGGGTACTGATTTCTCAGGCTCTATGCACCCAAATTGCATGAAAATGTAAACACATGTCAGTTCTAGTATAATATATTTGTCCAATGAATACCCGTTTATCATCTGCATTTCTTCTTGGTGTAGCAATTTTAATGGCCAGTAGTGTAACAACCGACTTATAGGGATACCTTCCATTGACAGTTTGGTGCACTTAATTTTACTCTGCAACTTAAAATCCCTTGCAGGAAACGTGTTAGCTACAAAAATTACTGTTGACAGCTGCAGTATTCAAAGTGCAAAAAACACGACGTGATAGTGGGGAGGGGGAAGGGAGGGGGCTAGATCGGTCGACTGGGTAAGGTAACTGGGCGGGAGGAATGGAGGGAGGATTGCCTTTCCGGTCGGGGAGATGTTGACGTGCTTATAAAAGTAATTCACACACAGCGAGGATGATTGTACACTATCTAGTCAGTTAAGGTGACCACCTGACGAGATAAATCTCGGGTGAACAGCCTGGTGTGAGTTACAAAGAACAATATTTCGGCAATCGGCCTGGTTGCCATCATCAGTTGTGCTGATGTACATGTACATCAGCACACCTGATGATGGCAAGAAGGCCGATTTCCGAAATATTGTGTCCTTTTATAATGTACATGTACATCAGCACACCGGATGATGGCAACAAGGTCGATTGCCGAAATATTGTGTCCTTTGTACACTCACACCTGGCTGTGCACCCGACATTTATTTTGTCATGATATACGCCTGGAGGAAGTGAAGAATCACAATGTGACCACATGTCAAAACCCTGAATAACCACTTAATGCAGCCTGGAGTTCTGCAAGACTGCAGGAGGAGAGACAGTGAGGTTCTGGAATGTACTACCAAGGATGCAGAGCCACTCTGACTCGAGTTCTGGGTTTTGTTGTACACTGAACAGCCAAAGAAACTGGTACATCTGTCTGATTTCGTGTAGGGCCCCCGCGAGCATACGGCAGTGCCGCAACACGACGTGGCATGGACTCAACTAATGTCTGAAGTAATGCTCGAGGGAATTAACACTGTTAATTCTGAAGTGCTGTCCATAAATCAGTAAGAATACGAGGGGTGGAGATTTCTCTCGCATAGCACTTTGTAAGGCATTCCATATATGCTCAATAATGTTCATGTCTGGAGGGTTTGGTGGCCAGCGCAAGTGTTTAAACTGAGTGGAGTGATCCTGGAGCCGCTCTATACCGATTCTGGGCGTGTGGGGTTTCACATTATCCTGCTGGCATTGCCCAAGTTCGTTGGAATGCACAATGGACACGAATGGACGCAGGTGATCAGACAGGATGCTTACATAGGTGTCAAATGTCAGAGTCGTATCTAGACCCATCAGGGCTCCCACATCACTCCAACTGTACACGCTCCACACCACTAGAGAGCCTCTACCAGCTGGGACAACTACCTGCTACATGCAGCATCCTTGTATTCATAAAGTTGTCTCCATATCCGTACACGTCCATCCAGGCAATACAATTTGAAACAAAACTCGTCCGACCTGGCGATATGTTTCGAGTCATCAACAGTCAAATGTCGTTGCTGACGGGCCCACGCGAGCCGTAAAGCCTTGTGTCTCACAGTGATTAAGGGTACACGAGTGGGCCTTCGTCCGTGAAAGCTCATGTCGATAACATTGCGTTGAATTGTTCACTCGCTGACACTTGCTGATGGCCCAGTATTGAAATCTGCAGCAATTTGCGAAAGGGTTGCATTTCTGTCACGTTGAACGATTCTCTTCATTCAACGTTGATCTCGTTCTTGCAGGATCTTCTTCCGGCAGCAGCGATGTCGGACATTTCATGTTTTACCGAATTTATGATTTACAAGGATGTTGTTGTTGGTGTGGTCTTCAGTCCTGAGACTGGTTTGAGGCAGCTCTCCACGCTACCCTATCCTGTACAAGCTTCTTCATCTCCCAGTACCTACTGCAACCTACATCCTTCTGAATCTGCTTAGAGGATTCGTCTCTTGGTCTCCCTCTACGATTTTTACCCTCCACCCTGCCCTCCAATGCTAAATTTGTGATCCCTTGATGCCTCAGAACATGTACTACCAACCGGTCCCTTCTTCTTATCAAGTTGTGCCACAAACTCCTCTTCTCCCCAATTCTATTCAATACCTCCTCATTAGTTACGTGATCTACCCATCTAATCTCCAGCATTCTTCTGCAGCACCACATTTCGAAACCTTCTATTCTCTTTCTGTCCAAACTATTTATCGTCTACGTTTCACTTCCATACATGGCCACACTCCATACAAATACCTTCAGAATAGACTTCCTGACACTTAAATCTATACTCGATGTTAACAAATATCTCTTCTTCAGAAACGCTTTCCTTGCCATTGCCAGTGTATATTTTATACAACCACCTCTGGCCGTAATAACAATCTTGATACGACAGGGCATTGACTCAAACAGAGCTTGGATAGCGTGTACAGGTACAGCTGCCCATGCAGCTTCAACACGATACCACAGTTCATCAAGAGTAGTGACTGGCGTACTGTGGCGAGCCAATTGCTCGGCCACCATTGACCAGACGTTTTTAATTGGTGAGAGATGTGGAGAATGTGCTGGCCAGGGCAGCAGTCGAACATTCTCTGTATCCAGAAAGGCCCGTACAGGACCTGTAACATGCGGTCGTGCATTGTCCTGCTGAAATGTAGTGTTTCGCAGGGATAGAATGAAGGGTAGAGCCACGGGTCGTAACACATCTGAAATGTAACGTCCACTGCTCAAAGTGCCGTCAATGCGAACAAAAGGTGACCGAGACGTGTAACCAATGGCACCCCATACCATCACGCCTGGTGATACGCGCAGTATGGCGATGCCGAATACAAGCTTGCAATGTGCGTTCACCGCGATGTCGCCAAACACGGATGCGAACGTCATGATGCTGTAAACAGAACGTGGATTCATCCGAAAAATGACATTTTGCCATTCGTGCACCCAGGTTTGTCGTTGAGTACGTCATCGCAGGCGTTCCTGGCTGTGATGCAGCGTCAAGGGTAACCACAGCCATGGTCTCTGAGCTGATAGTCCATGCTGCTGCAAACGTCGTCGACCTGTTCGTGCACATGGTTGTTGTCTTGCAAACGTCCCCATCTGTTGACTCAGGGATCGAGACGTGGCTGCACGATCCGTTACAGCCATGCGGATAAGATGCCTGTCATCTCGAGTGCTAGTGATACGAGGCCTTTGGGATGCAGCACAGCGTTCCGTATTACCCTCCTGAACCCACCGATTCCATATTCTGCTAGCAGTCATTGGATCTCGACCAACGCGAGCAGCAATGTCTCGATACGATAAACCGCAATCGCGATAGGCTACAATCCGACTTATATCAAAGTCGGAAACGTGATTATAAGCATTTCTACTCCTTACACGAGGCATCACAACAACGTTTCACCTGGAAACGCCGGTCAATTGCTGTTTGCGTATTAGAAATCGGTTGGGAACTTTCCTCATGTCAGCACGTTGTGGGTGTCGCCACCGCCGCCAACCTTGTGTGAATGCTCTGAAAAGCCAGTCATTCGCATATCACAGCATCTTCTTCCTGTCGGTTAAATTTCGCGTCAGTAGCACGGCATCTTCATGCTGTAGCAATTGTAATGGCCTGTAGTGTACATTTCATTCACACCCTCGGCCTCAGTCTAAATTGATGTTAAGGGCAGTGGTTGAAAACACTGCGACCTTATTTTCATACGACCTGTTTCGGACTGTTATAAGCCCATCCTCAGGTGTCGTAGCTGTGCTGTGGTCCCCGAGCGCCGCGTGCACCAGGGACTTCTTGTTCTGCGCTCATAGGAAGCACACCGCGCTTGATACACACGGCGCACGGGGATCATAGCACAGCTACGACTCCCGAGGATGGGCTTATAACAGTCCGAAACTGGTCTCATGAAAATAAAGTAATTTACAACTGAAGTGGTAAGTTCAGCCTCTGCTTTAATGCTCAGTTGCGGATGTTCTGTCAACGGGATTGTAAGTGATTAAAGCATCTAATGTGGCTCGAAGTTGACAGCAGACATGAACACACGCCTGATTGCACTTCAGTGTGTGTTTATAAGTGTGTATAGTATTCCTTTACCACAATTTTTCTGTCTTCGAAGTTCCTGGAAAGCAGATGGGGAGAAACACGATTAAAGACCTGTGAAATAGAGAGGCAAACGTTCACGAAAAAGATTTTCCATACATTGCTTTCATGTTCAAGAGCAGCATACCATGGAAGACAGCACTGGGACGATCCTCCTTGCAATCGGTATTCCAGAGTGATTTTGCCTCCAGTACACAACTTGAGCGCAGCACTGTAACTCACTCCTGATTTGGAACGAGCAGAGGTCATTCGCGGCCTCGCTGACGCTGTAAGCAATTTGGCAAGCAACAGGGCGCGCGGCGTTAAGCACTATCCCGCAGCAATATCATTAGTGGCTGCCGCCCTGCCGCTAATGGCATTCTGCTCTGTGAAGACCGCGGGCAGTGGCTGCCAGCGTCGACCAAACCAACCGGCTGCCCTTTCTGGGCATTTCATCAGCGCAAAGCAGCGTCGCACGGCCTTTCGTCGCTGATGCAAAGATCGCTACATTGAAATAACTTACAGATGCAGCTGGAAAGATTAACAGAGGGTACTAACGAATACTGCACACAACGAAGAATGACTGAAGTGACAAAAGAGTAAACGTAGTTCTCTGATCAAAAAATTTATAACCCCCTTAAAAGAGCACTCAGTCACTTTAGAGTGTTGTAGGTAGTGTAGAACTGATACCAGGCGGTTATGTGATGCATGTCATTGCAATGAAGTGGTATGTGTGCACAAGCTAAAAGCTGTGGCGTTTAGACATGTTTCTTACCGCACACACAATGACATTGCTCGATCTGTTGGTGAAGCATTACAGACTGGCCAACGAGTCTGCAGGGAATGAATGATCTTCCACTAGCGTCAATGTAACACGTCCTTGAAGTTCCGTGATTGCATCCGGATGCGTCTACGTCATCCGGCTGCGATGTCGAAACATGGATTATAAACAGTTTCACCAATAATGATGGGAAGATGAAATAAAAATACAGGAATAAAGTGTGACACATTTGCAGACGACTTTGCTATACTTTCTGCAAATTTGTAATCTGCTGTAACACAAATTAATCTTTCAGAAGAATTTTCGCAGAGGAAACCAAATATTTTACGAACATAAAATACACAAAAAATTTTGAAAACGAATATAACCCAAACTCAAAATGTTACACAGTTAAAATATCCTGGGGAGATAATTCCAGATAATCGTTTGGAACAAGCTGTCAAAGTGTAAAGGATATACACTCCTGGAAATTGAAATAAGAACACCGTGAATTCATTGTCCCAGGAAGGGGAAACTTTCCTGGGGTCAGATACATCACATGATCACACTGACAGAACCACAGGCACATAGACACAGGCAACAGAGCATGCACAATGTCGGCACTAGTACAGTGTATATCCACCTTTCGCAGCAATGCAGGCTGCTATTCTCCCATGGAGACGATCGTAGAGATGCTGGATGTAGTCCTGTGGAACGGCTTGCCATGCCATTTCCACCTGGCGCCTCAGTTGAACCAGCGTTCGTGCTGGACGTGCAGACCGCGTGAGACGACGCTTCATCCAGTCCCAAACATGCTCAATGGGGGACAGATCCGGAGATCTTGCTGGCCAGGGTAGTTGACTTACACCTTCTAGAGCACGTTGGGTGGCACGGGATACATGCGGACGTGCATTGTCCTGTTGGAACAGCAAGTTCCCTTGCCGGTCTAGGAATGGTAGAACGATGGGTTCGATGACGGTTTGGATGTACCGTGCACTATTCAGTGTCCCCTCGACGATCGCCAGTGGTGTACGGCCAGTGTAGGAGATCGCTCCCCACACCATGATGCCGGGTGTTGGCCCTGTGTGCCTCGGTCGTATGTAGTCCTGATTGTGGCGCTCACCTGCACGGCGCCAAACACGCATACGACCATCATTGGCACCAAGGCAGAAGCGACTCTCATCGCTGAAGACGACACGTCTCCATTCGTCCCTCCATTCACGCCTGTCGCGACACCACTGGAGGCGGGCTGCACGATGTTGGGGCGTGAGCGGAAGACGGCCTAACGGTGTGCGGGACCATAGCCCAGCTTCATGGAGACGGTTGCGAATGGTCCTCGCCGATACCCCAGGAGCAACAGTGTCCCTAATTTGCTGGGAAGTGGCGGTGCGGTCCCCTACGGCACTGCGTAGGATCCTACGGTCTTGGCGTGCATCCGTGCGTCGCTGCGGTCCGGTCCCAGGTCGACGGGCACGTGCACCTTCCGCCGACCACTGGCGACAACATCGATGTACTGTGGAGACCTCACGCCCCACGTGTTGAGCAATTCGGCGGTACGTCCACCCGGCCTCCCGCATGCCCACTATACGCTCTCGCTCAAAGTCCGTCAACTGCACATACGGTTCACGTCCACGCTGTCGCGGCATGCTACCAGTGTTAAAGACTGCGATGGAGCTCCGTATGCCACGGCAAACTGGCTGACACTGACGGCGGCGGTGCACAAATGCTGCGCAGCTAGCGCCATTCGACGGCCAACACCGCGGTTCCTGGTGTGTCCGCTGTGCCGTGCGTGTGATAATTGCTTGTACAGTCCTCTCGCAGTGTCCGGAGCAAGTATGGTGGGTCTGACACACCGGTGTCAATGTGTTCTTTTTTCCATTTCCAGGAGTGTATTAAGTGGGAAGGGCATATGATGTGACTGAAAACTCTTGCAACAAAGAATTCCTGCCTAAGGATACAAAAATAAGGCATTACAATACAGTAGTGAAGCAATAATATTTGAATACAAGTGCATGACAAGCATTAAACTGTAACTTAGATAAATTACAAATACTAAAAGAACTATTACGAAAATATTAGGCATCTTGAAGGACGACGAATTCTCAGTCAATAACGCAATAGTGAAACCTTTATTTACGATGACTGGTTTAGATAAAACAGCCTTACTATCATAACTGACTGAATTATTGACACTGTACGCTAGTTTTCATAATTTCATATGATTTACATTTCATGTACGCTATTCACAAATCAGATGATGGCGGTAACCCTATTTTACGGAAACTGGTCGTCGCAAATAAAAGTTTTACAAATACGATCTTAGTTGAGAATTTGTCTTCTTACAAGATGAATATTTACAGATTGCCCCTTATTACTCAGTATGAGCAAAACTAAAATAAAATTATTAGGCCTACGTAAAACTCTGGAAGGTAGGAAACTACGAAAAAATGTTGAAATTTATAAAACATATCACAAGTAAAGGAAAGAAGACGGAGACGGGTATCTTTTGAACATTTATATCGAATGCAAGACAGATTAACCAAACAGATATTGAAATGAATGGGATAAGAAGTCAACCAACAACTTGGATCCAAGAAGTAGAAAAGGATGCAGAAAAAGATAAAAGCTGGAGAAGAAACTGAGAGAGAATTGGTGGTTAGGGGAAAAGTATTGAATATGGAAGAATTCCAAAGTAGAAGAGTGAAGAAAGCTGGTATGAAGTGGTCAGAAGACAGGAAGAAAGCACACAGTTAACATGAAATAGCAAAAGGAGACAGGAACAAATATGGAATGGATATTGACATGTGGCTCTCAGTTGGCATATCCGAGGAAAAGAAAGAAAGAAGAAGATCTTGGCGAACTATGGATGGGGGTGAGTGTCACACTTTCTGTCAGTTTCACACCCGACAGGCATTTCTGTTGCCAGTGTATCAACGTCCTTCTCGTCCAGTTTCAGAATGAAAATAACTGACACTTCATGCAAAGACCGTTTGCAGTCGAGGACCCCACAATAGAGCAATGCTCACAAGGCGGAATATAAATGTGCACGCGTTCTGTGGGCCAAACGACACAGAAACTGGACAGTAGCTGACTGAAAGAACTCTGTACTACGGTCCGACGAGTCGCGATTTTGTCTGTACCCGTTGTTTTCAGATAATAACACATTTTGCTTTATTTTCCGTTTTACAATCCTAACGATGTAAGTAGCGAGCGATAAGTTCCCACGCAGGCTGTTGGCCATCTGGCGCTTTCAGACCCAGTGGGATGAGGTGCCGATGCAGCAATCGCTCTCGTGAATTCAGCAAAGAGATACATAGGGAAATTACTTTATTCTGGCGCGGATCAAGTGGTTATTATTAATAAATTAATTGCTTACAAAGGTTGCCTGTTGTCACTCAGCCATTAGGAGGAGTTTACGAGTCATAAATACCAGCTTTCAGTAATTTTACAACGCCAAGAAACGTTGATACTAATAAATAAATGAATAATTTTGGCATAACCGAAGATGTACGATCTTATACGAACTACACCGATTGTATATTCAAGTTACAGATTGTGCGTCATAGCCGGCAGTCGTCAATAGGATGCCGTTAGATCCAGTAGTGCGATAGACCATGCTCTCGTACCGTTAATAATTACTTTATAATCAATGTCAACAAGTTCATTGTACGGTGTTTTGTTAAATAAACGCACCGTAATTGCAACCCCTGTAAAAATAATTTGCACAAAAAGCTTCTTCCCGTTTCATTATGTTAAACATAGACAGTAGTTTTGCACTATGGGAATCCGATGGTGCTGCTACCGTTCCACAAGGGGACATAAAAGTACAAGAGCATTTCCACATAACAGGTAAGATGAATTCCTACGCTGCGGCTCACTAAATCAGTTCCAGGACGGACTCGCTTAATTATCTGAAAGCTCTGGTTGGAAAGAGTGATCAGTTATATTGTAGGGCCCTATACCACCATATATAGTGACTCACCGGCTAAACTGAGACATTTCTGGAGATTTAGTACGATTGGGGGGTTCTTGTAAGGTGTGTGTATTATGTTGCTGTGACTGCATGATTTGGGGTTCAAATAGTTCAAATGGCTCTGAGCACTAGGCGACTTAACTTCTGAGGTCATCAGTCGCCTAGAACGTAGAACTAATTAAACCTAACTAACTTAAGAACATCACAAACATCCATGCTCGAGGCAGGATTCGAACCTGCGACCGTAGCGGTCGCTCGGCTCCAGACTGTAGCGCCTAGAACCGCACGACCACTCCGGCCGGCCATGATTTGGGGGTACCATTACTCGTACCCCATTGCCAAATTCATTTCATCCTTTTTTTACGGGCCCAGCGCCTTTGGTACGCACAACGTCCACCTCACGCAGGAATCTGGACAGCAGCCGCTACATTTCTGACTTGTAAAAGCAGGTTGATGTGTTCCATACTGTCCTGACATACCTCGTAGCAGAGGGTTGTCCACCTTTGCCCTGTGTGTGAGGTGTCCGGATATTTCAAATGTCTCCTTATCGGCTTTTGAGAGATGACACCCCACCACATGCCGGTCACCATGAATTCCGGCATAGAATTGAAGCAATACGGAGTAAAGTATTGTTATATGTCATCGTCTTTGTTAGTTCTGCACCGTGTACAGCACTCGATAATGACCAATGTGTTCATTTATGTGTGCGCCAAATATTTTGTCCGATACGCACTTATTACTTCAGGCCTGGAATTCCATCTGGGACCTTTGCCTGCCTGGTACAAGTCTTTTTAGGTGGTGCCACATCGGCGACTTCACGCGTCGAGGATGGTGAAATGATAAGCACAACACACACACACACACACACACACACACACACACACACACACACACACAGAGAGAGAGGGAGAGAGAGAGAGAGAGAGAGAGGTAGTAGTAGTAGTAGAGGGGTTTTTGGGCGCCCTTTCAGTAACATAAGGAGACGGGTGTCAAGAAAAATTCCAGAACAGGAATATAAAACGGAACATAAAAGAGAGAGAGAGAGAGTGAGAGACACTCACTCACTCACTCAGACACACACATACGCGCGCGCGCGCGCGCGCGCACACACACACAGTTCTGAATAGAGAAAATCCCAGACCCAGCCGGGAATCGAACACAGAACCCTATCATCGAGCGGCTATCACAAGGCCACGAGCTGCAGACATCTAGCTGGTAATTATGGATTGTAAAGCATCGTCTTCCAGACGACGTCGGACTATCTGTGTGGATACTTGTCTTGCTGCAAACTCAGCTACGTGATGTGGCTGTACAGTACTGGGTACCCAAGCAATAATAATCTGTCTTCCCTCTCTGGTGACGATATATTTTATCGCGATGATTGTCGCCTTCCAGAATCTATCGATTCCACATTCGCATGAGAGTCATGGAAATGTGACAAACTCTTGACATGATGTGTAAGAAACAACGTATTACAGTTTTCGTGCTTATGCAAAACTTCATAGAAGTGATTTTTCTGCATTAAATGTTTCAGTTTCTATTTTTGCGATACCTTCCTGCACATTCTATAACGTTTCTGATTCTTTTTTTTTCGGAAGAAATGTCTGCTTTGTGTTTGTTGCAAATCTATGCTAACTTACATTTGTTCAAAATATACGTCGTCTAGGAATTTGATTATGTCGACTTTATTCCATGTTAGCCTTGCACGAAGGCAATATGAAATAGCTTTCTAATATTAACTGCAGTGGGATAAAGTATGTCTGTTAATTCGCGCGTAATGTGGGAGAGAATTCTAAACACCATTCTTCTCGGAGTGGTGTGAAAGGAATTTACAAATTTAATCACGCACTTAACCTCTGGGAGGTATGCTCACACTTATTTCACTGTAATTACTTATAGAAATATAAATCTACCAACATGATAGTTAGTTCGAGATGTAACTTACATATAATTACTTCGGATGAAGACTCTCGTTTCCTGAGACAATGAAAACCACAAGGTCGTAGAAAGCTTTTTTAAAAAACTACTTTGCGATTACGTTGAATGAATGTCTGAACTGTGAAATGGATACAAAACTCAGGTTATCGTGTAGCGTGTTGCAAGTGCAAGTGGTGTGCTTACTCTGTGTTACTGTTTGCGAAAACTTTATACAAACTGTTTGGGCAATGCAACTCCCAGTACCAATAAAGATATACAGTCACTGCAAAATTCTTCACCCCCTTAGGCATTGAATCCTCTGGCCCTGTTCAGTACCGGAAATCTTGGTCCCTGCGCTCATAACAATAAACTAAATTGTCTTACCTCTACAGCAACAACGGTGGAACGCGATATATTCTGGTCTCTCATAAAAAATATAAATATGCTAGCTACAGGATCAGCAGTGTGCAATGCTGGCCATAATACTTAGCAACGCACATGAAATTGTTTTGGCTGATAAACGAAAACATTTATGAAAAATCCAACTTCTTTCAAATTACTATCACAGAGATTTTTTTAAGCAAAATTATATTGCAAGTTAAATTTGTCTTTTCAATAACGTCTGACAACTGAAGTTAAATTTCTCACATGTGATTCAGAAACAATGAGATTTAACCAGCAAGTATTATCCAACCTCACTAATCCAACATAAAAGCAAATCATCTAATTACGCCTAGCTCTGTTAACGAATCTTAGGAACATTGCAAAAGTGAAATATCTAACTAGCCTTATTTTCAAATCAGTTTACTTATATTCTGGGGTTACTCAACTATCACAAATTATCAGCCATCTCATCTATACTAACGCGCTGGCAGAAAAAAAATCATAATTATTTAACATATTTACCTTGCTTGCACGAAGACTTCTGCTTCCATGTTCAACAATACTGACATACATAAATTAATGTAACACTTGGTGGCTTCACAAGCACACCGCAAAAACTGCCTACTCCATCGTCTTTTGCTCACAGACAGCTGCAGATAACTCTGCGCCAAGCGCTCACTTACTCAAACACCATAATAATCTCAGACCAGAAACAGTACCTCTGGGTCTGCGGTCTTACACCGCCAGCGATATAAAGCCTATCTAAGACAAACATCATTTATAAAATCATATTTGGGTGCCACATATAAATGTGCCCCAGTAGACTCCTTTCAACAGGTAACATTTCAGAGTTGTTTTCACGCATCAAATTACATCGTACTATATTATATAAACTTGGGGCTTGAACCTGTACTAATAGGTTATAGAATAAAAAGTTGAAATTATGACTGCGCTATTTAAAGTTTAGAAAATCATGCTACGAGATCACTGAAGAAAGCTGCAATTGGTTATTTAATGACGATGTTGTTTCGGTATCCAAATTACACTGTCTGATAAAAGAAATTGTAGCTCGCAGGAGGAGGGAGGAAACGAAATGAAACTTTGTCCTCTGAGAGGTTATCTGATGTTATTTCAGGGATTATAAAATGGAGTCAGATTCATACAGAACCTGAATGTATGAGGCTACTTATTAGTACGTTGCTGCACCTCTTCTGATCTGGATGCATCCACGGACTCGGTTGAGAAGGCTGTTCTAAAGCTAATGTAATCCTCCCCTGAGTCGACCTGTCGCATGACTGCTGTAATTGGTCATGGGGATGCTGGATACTGGCAGTAGGACGTATCTGATGACCGAGATGGTCCCACATGTGTTCCATCAGGGACAGCACCATGGACCTTGCTGCCCTTAGGAGCACCTCAACGTCACGCAGACAGTTCACAAAGACATGTGCCATGTACTGACGGGCGTTGTCCTGTTGAAAAATAGCACCATGATACTGTAGTATGAGAAACAACACATAACGCCGTAGAATGTCCGTCGCCAACCGTTGTGCTGTCTGAGTTCCTGCGATCTCTCCAGAGGCTTCCCACACATTGACGCCACATTCATCACTCAAGGTATGACGCTGTACGCAGCCGTTCCATACCGTACCAGGCCTTTTAATAGCATTAAACACGAATAGATAGATACGAAGCTCACACCTACTACTGTAGTACAAGTTTATATGCCAACTAGCTCTGCAGATGACGAAGAAATTGAAGAAATGTATGATGAAATAAAAGAAATTATTCAGATAGTGAAGGGAGACGAAAATTTAATAGTCATGGGTGACTGGAATTCGAGTGTAGGAAAAGGGAGAGAAGGAAACGTAGTAGGTGAATATGGATTGGGGCTAAGAAATGAAAGAGGAAGCCGCCTGATAGAATTTTGCACAGAGCACAACTTAATCATAGCTAACACTTGGTTTAAGAATCATGATAGAAGGTTGTATACATGGAAGAGCCCTTGGAGATGCTAAAAGGTATCAGACAGATTATATAATGGTAAGACAGAGATTTAGGAACCAGGTTTTAAATTGTAAGACATTTCCAGGGGCAGATGTGGACTCTGACCACAATCTATTGGTTATGACCTGTAGATTAAAACTGAAGAAACTGCAAAAAGGTGGGAATTTAAGGAGATGGGACCTGGATAAACTGAAAGAACCAGAGGTTGTACAGAGTTTCAGGGAGAGCATAAGGGAACAATTGAAAGGAATGGGGGAAAGAAATACAGTAGAAGAAGAATGGGTAGCTCTGAGGGATGAAGTAGTGAAGGCAGCAGACGATCAAGTAGGTAAAAAGAAGAGGGTTAGTAGAAATCCTTGGGTAACAGAAGAAATATTGAATTTAATTGATGAAAGGGGAAAATATAAAAATGCAGTAAATGAAGCAGGCAAAAAGGAATACAAACGTCTCAAAAATGAGATCGACAGGAAGTGCAAAATGGCTAAGCAGGGATGGCTAGAGGACAAATGTAAGGATGTAGAGGCTTGTCTCATTAGGGGTAAGATAGATACTGCCTACAGGAAAATTAAAGAGACCTTTGGAGAGAAGAGAACCACATGTATGAACATCAAGAGCTCAGATGGAAACCCAGTTCTAAGCAAGGAAGGGAAAGCAGAAAGGTGGAAGGAGTATATAGAGGGTCTATACAAGGGCGATGCACTTGAGGACAATATTATGGAAATGGAAGAGGATGTAGACGAAGATGAAATGGGAGATACGATAGTGCGTGAAGAGTTTGACAGAGCACTGAAGGACCTGAGTCGAAACAAGGCCCCCGGAGTAGACAACATTCCATTGGAACTACTGACGGCCTTGGGAGAGCCAGTCCTGACAAAACTCTACCATCTGGTGAGCAAGATGTATGAAACAGGCGAAATACCCTCAGACTTCAAGAAGAATATAATAATTCCAATCCCAAAGAAAGCAGGTGTTGACAGATGTGAAAATTACCGAACAATCAGTTTAATAAGCCACAGCTGCAAAGTGCTAACACGAACTCTTTACAGACGAATGGAAAAACTAGTAGAAGCTGACCTCGGGGAAGATCAGTTTGGATTCCGTAGAAATACTGGAACACGTGAGGCAATACTGACCTTACGACTTATCTTAGAAGAAAGATTAAAGAAAGGCAAACCTACGTTTCTAGCATTTGTAGACTTAGAGAAAGCTTTTGACAGTGTTGACTAGAATACTCTCTTTCAAATTCTAAAGGTGGCAGGGGTAAAATACAGGGAGCGAAAGGCTATTTACAACTTGTACAGAAACCAGATGGCAGTTATAAGAATCGAGGGGCATGAAAGGGAAGCAGTGGTTGGGAAGGGGGTAAGACAGGGTTGTAGCCTCTCCCCGATGTTATTCAACCTCTATATTGAGCAAGCAGTAAAGGAAACAAAAGAAAAATTTGGAGTAGGTATTAAAATCCATGGAGAAGAAATAAAAACTTTGAGGTTTGCCGATGACATTGTAATTCTGTCAGAGACAGCAAAGGACTTGGAAGAGCAGTGGAACGGAATGGATGGTGTCTTGAAGGGAGGATATAAGATGAACATCACCAAAAGCAAAACGAGGATAATGGAATGTAGTCGAGTTAAGTCGGGTGATGCTGAGGGTAGTAGATTAGGAAATGAGACACTTAAAGTAGTAAAGGAGTTTTGCTATTTGGGGAGCATAATAACTGATGATGGACGAAGTAGAGAGGATATAAAATGTAGACTGGCAATGGCAAGGAAAGCGTTTCTGAAGAAGAGAAATTTGTTAACATCGAATATAGATTTAAGTGTCAGGAAGTTATTTCTGAAAGTATTTGTATGGAGTGTAGCCATGTATGGAAGTGAAACATGGACGGTAAATAGTTTGGACAAGAAGAGAATAGAAGCTTTTGAAATGTGGTGCTACAGAAGAATGCTGAAGATTAGATGGGTAGATCACATAACTAATGAGGAAGTATTGAATAGGATTGGGGAGAAGAGAAGTTTGTGGCACAACTTGACCAGAAGAAGGGATCGGTTGGTAGGACATGTTCTGAGGCATCAAGGGATCAGAAATTTAGTATTGGAGGGCAGCGTGGAGGGTAAAAATCATAGGGGGAGACCAAGAGATGAATACACTAAGCAGATTCAGAAGGATGTAGGTTGCAGTAGGTACTGGGAGATGAAGAAGCTTGCTCAGGATAGAGTAGCATGGAGAGCTGCATCAAACCAGTCTCAGGACTGAAGACCACAACAACAAACAACAACAAACACGAACAACATCAGTGCACTCTGGTGGCCGTGTTACGTGTTAGACAACAATAACTCTCACCATTTGCATACCCGTTGATGCTGTGTACGTGGACGAGGTTACTTTGACATCCGATCATGTCTTCTGAGTTCTCCTTTTTTTGTCAAGCGTTGTGTTACAACGGGAGAACGACTACTACAATTGGAGAATAAGCCAAACTTTTCAGCTTATCACCATAAATTTTCTGTATTTCCAGCTTGTTGGATTAATTGCAGGACAGCAAATTGCTTTAACAAGTCCGATGTAGAAACAGGTAACTCTACACTTGTAATAAACCAAGTAAAATGTCAATCTTGCAACTTTGGCTCCTTCTGTTTCGAACAGGTTTCTGATTTCTAGGAAAACCTGAAATTTTGCGTTGAAATTCATACCTGAAATCAGCAAAATCCAGAGCGTACTTCTGCATCACAGGACGTTCCACTGGATCACGACGGTAATGCACTCGTGTCATGGACGTAAATGTCCTTTCAGTACATACGCATGACAGTGGTACATCACTCATTTCGACAGGACGAGGCCAATAGAGAAACTGGCTGTTACCGAACATAGCAGGTCCATAAACCTAATCACAAGGTAAATACCTTTCTCTCCTACAAAAAATATTTTTTTATCACCGGCAGTTTTCATTTTATACTATATGTACTTCGGACTCATTAGTTATTTTTCTCCCCAAGTAACAAAACTCACCAAGTACTTTTCTCGTTTCTTAATCTAATTCCCTTAACATCATCTTATTAATGTTACTATATTCCCTTATTGTCATCTTGGTTTTGTTGGTGTTCATCTTTTATCCTCCCTTCAAGACACTGTCCGTACCGTTCAACTGCTCTTCAAAGTCCTCTGCTGTCTCTGACAGAATTACAGTGTTACTGGCAAATCTCAAAGTTATTTTTTCTTCTCCCTGAACTTTAAATCTCTGCTCCAAAATTTCTTTGGTTTCCTTTACTGCTAGGTCAGTGTGCAAAACGAATAATATCGAGGATATACAACAACCTTGTCTCATTCCCTTCTCAGCCACTGTCCCCGTTTCGTGCCCCTCCACTCATAACTGCCGTCTGGTTTCTTTTCAAGCTGTAAACAGGCTTTCGCTCTCCGTATTTTACCGCTGCTATCTTCAGAATTTCACAGAGAGTGCTCCAGTCGACATTGTCAAAAGCTTTTTCTAAGTCTACAAAATCCCAAACTTAGGTATGTCTTTTCTTGATCTGTCTTCTAAGATAAGCCATAAGGTCAACATTGCCTCGTGTGTTCCTCCATTTCTCCGAAATCCCCAAACCGATCTTCCGGGATGTCAGGGTCTGCCTGTTTTTCCAGTCTTCTGTAATGAATTAATGTTATTATTTTGCAACCATGAATTACTTAACTGATAATTTGGTAATAAACGCAGTAAAAAGATGAGATTTACTGATTTTCATTACTAATATCTACAAAAGTTTAACGGCGTTCCTCTGAGGTAATATTTTTTTACCTTTTTCTCTAGCAGAGAAACTTAGCGTTGCACAATAGTATAATGATCGTACGAGAAAATCTCCGATTCATTGTTACCTCGGAGGCGCTGTCCCATCGCTCGAGAGCCGTCTGTGACACCTTGTTCAAACTCACTTAAATCTTGATAACCTGTCAGTGTAGCAGCAATAACCGATCTAACAACTGCGTCAGACACTTGTTGTTTTATGTAGGCGTTGCCGACCGCACCGCCGTATTCTACCTATTTACATATCTCTGTTTTTGAATACGCATGCCTATACCAGTATCTTTGGGGCTTCAGTGTAATATGTGTATATTGTTCATTTGCAATGAGCTTATTTTCTCGTTTCACACCAACTGCCTGTGGTATCCTTCCTCGGATTTCCTGCCTACTCAAAACGCCAATCTTGTGCTGTATATCGCAAAAATTCCGCTTTTTTGGGTATCTAACTGTGTGACCACTGCTATGTTTACACAGTTCACTGCTGTAATTTTCCAGCTTTTGCCTAACCTCGCAAGACCCGCGTTGTAAATGTCTCAACGTCTACGCTAAACAAACCGACCACAGTAAGTTGTACTTGCTTATTCATCTGTGTACATAGTTATATTTACATTGTAATTTTATGCAATGCCGAAATCGTTGTTGACTCTCGGGAAAAGTGAGTAAAAAGTTACGCGAGTGCAAAACCGAATCTGGCAGTATTTTGGCAGTTCACAGCAAAGAGATTAGGTCCTCGGAAGTGAACTGTCAAGAGCTGTTTCACGCCTCCCTGCCTGCCTCTCGGCGCCTCTCTGCTGTTACGCTGAAACGTTTTCTCTGCGACGTAAGTAACGGCACGTCGCGATATTGAGTGAGCGTCAAAGGAGGCGCCAGGCCAACGAACGCATTCCTCTGAAGCAGAGGCGCCGTGACGCGCCACCGTCCAATAAAGGACGATTACTGCTCCAAAACGGTCCACTATAAAGAATAGCGCTGCCGGTGTCCCGGCCGATGTAAAGCTGGGGCGGGACAAGCGTTCTTCCGAGATCTCCTCACAATACGGCTGATCAGTCAACTACACCCAGCTGTGAATGTCTGCGAGAAGTCCTCTTAACAAATCTGAAATGTAGTCCGTGTCTGAATATCGATAGGCAAATAATGCTTTTAGTCTCTAGGTGCGTTATTTGTGTTATTCCGAGTAGCCGAGTCCAATGGTTTTCACAAATAAAACAAAAGAGTGCGATTCCAAGAAGATGTATTCAGCAGGGGATCTATAATGGGCAGTGAAATAAAAAGAGGACAGATGGAAAACGTAGATAAGCTATTTAACATTTCAAAAGTAATCGCCTTAACTGTAAATACATTTATGCGAATGTGAGACAAGACAAAGCTTTCATGGAAAAATGTTCGCGGTGGCCTATAATTGTACAAAGGCGTGCACCCCTTCGTCCAAATCGACAGCCACGAATGTCTTTCTTCAGCGCTCCAAAAATATGAGAGTCGCCTGGTGACAGATCGGGATTTTGTGAAGGGTGTGTAAGGGCTTCCCTGCTAACGTTCTGCAGCTGCGAGAAAGTCATGAAGACATTTACTTAGACTACACACTGAATTTCTGCAACATGGCACCACAGTCAACTCACAGGGGTTCGTGGATACGCCGCAAAACCTGCGTATGTAAAATTCTGGGCAGCTGTTACACTGTAATTTACGTACTACACTTTATTCTATTAACGGGGGTAGGACGTCAAACGGGCCGTCTTGGAGCAGGAGAGACACCACAGGACATTTTAATTCCCACTGTCTATACTTTTACGAAAAAAATTCATAAAACTTTGTCAGCATGACCAGGAAGGACTCAGGATTCACACTCATAGCAGTGTAAGTTCAAAAACATAACAAAATTAATTTTGTTTTGCATGTGAAAGTTCATCATTTTTTCACTTACTATTGGCGGCGTTTGTTGCCGTAGGTACACGTTTCTTCATAAGTAAGAGAGATTTTTCGATGAATTTTGCACAGCATACAAACCATACTTACAGGTGTATGAAACTCTCGAAATTATTTAATTTATGAAGAAATGAAGGTTATGTTACATTTCAAAATTCATGTTTAGAAAAAAACTCAAATTTTATAGTTAATTATCTCAATTTTTACCACAGTTTTCCATAGATTTGGTAAATTCTAGAGTTTCATACACCTGTAAGGTTGGTTTGTATGCTGTGCAAAATTCATCGAAGAATCACCATTACTTATGAAGAAAAATGTACCTACAGCAACAAATGAGGCCAATGGTAAGTGAAAAATAGTCAAATTCCAAATGTAAAAAAAAATTATTTTCTTACATTTTTAAACTCCCACTGCTATGAGTGTAAATCCTGAATGCTTTCTGTCCATTCTGACAAAGTTTTATGAATTTATTCGTAAAAGTATAGACAGTGGAAATTAAAATGTCCTCTGGTGCCTCTCCTGCTCCAAGTCGTCCCGTTTGACGTCCTACCCCCCTTAAATATAGGCACAATTACATATTCACAAATATTTGTATTATTAAAGACATCTGTGTAAATAAAAATGTAACTGCTCGCAAATGCCGGCCACCGTAGCCTAGCAGTTCTAGGCGCTTCAGTCTGGAACAGCGCTGCTGCTACGGTCGCAGGTTCGAATCCTGTCTCGGTCATGGACATGTGTGATGTCCTTAGGTTACTTAGGTTTAAGTAGTTCTGAGTCTAGGGGACTGATGGCCTCAGATGGTAAGTCCCATAGTGCTTACAGCCATTTAAACCACTTCTGAATCCTCGCAAATAATATCTGCGTATTTGTAAAAATGCAGCATCTTCATGGTCGAAATTCTTTGATTTTTTTAATTATGCTAAAAAATGTGTCGTGTCAAAATGTTCTTGCTAATGTGCTGTTTAATAGAGAGTATGTATTTGTAAATAAACATTCTATAGAACCATACGCCTGCAACTACACTACTGGCCATTAAAATTGCTACACCGAGAAGAAATACAGATGAAAAACGGGTATTTAATGGACAAATATATTATACTAGAACTAACATGTGATTACATTTTTTCGCAATTTGGGTGCACAGATCCTGAGAAATCAGTACCCAGAACAACCACCTCTGGCCATAATAACGGTCTTGATACGCCTGGGCATTGAGTCAAACAGAGCTTGGTACAGCTGCCCATGCAACTTCAACACGATACCACAGTTCATCAATAGTAGTGACTGGCGTACTGTGACGAGCCAGTTGCAAGGCCACCATTCACCAGACGTTTTCAATCGATGAGAGATCTGGAGAATGTGCTGGCCAGGGCAGCAGTCGAACATTTTCTGTATCCAGAAAGGCCCATACATGCAGGCGTTATTTATCCTGCTGAAATGTAAGGTTTCGCAGGGATTGAATGATGGGTAGACCTAAGGGTCGTAACACATCTGAAATGTAACGTCCACTGTTCAAAGTGCCGTCAATACGAACAAGAGGTGACCGAGACGTGTAACCAATGGCACCCCATACCATCACGCCGGGTGATACGACAGTATGGCGATGACGAATACACGCTTCCAATGTGCGTTCACCGCGATGTCGCCAAACACGGATGCGACCATCATGATGCTGTATACAGAACCTGGATTCATCCGAAAAAAATGACGTTTTGCCATTCGTGCATCCAGGTTCGTCGTCGAGTACGCCAACGCAGGCGCTCCTGTCTGTGAAGCAACGTCAAGAGTAACCGCAGGCATGTTCTCAGGGCTGATAGTCCATGCTGCTGCAAACGTCGTCGAACTTCTCGTGCAGATGGTTGTTGTCTTGCAAACGTCCCTGTCTGTTGACTCAGTGATCGAGACGTGGCTGCACGATCCGCTACAGCCATGCGGATAAGATGCCTGTCATCTCGACTGCTAGTGATATGAGGCCGTTGGGATACAGCACGGCGTTCCGTATTACCCTTCTGAACCCACCCATTTCATTTTCTGCCAACAGTCATTGGATATCGACCAACGCGAGCAGCAATGTCGCGATACGATAAGCCACAATCGCGATAGGATACAATCCGACCGTTATCAAAGTCGGAATCGTGATGGTACGCATTTCTCCTCTTTACAGGAGGCATCACAATAACATTTCACCAGGCAACGCCGGTCAACTGCTGTTTGTGTATAAGAAATCGGTTGGGAACTTTCCTCATGTCAGCACGTTGTAGGTGTCGCCACAGGCGCCAATCTTGTGTGAATGCTCTGAAAAGCTAATCATTTGCGTATCTCAGCATCTTTTCCCTGTCGTCTTCGCGTCTGTAGCACGTCATCTTCGTAGTGTAGCAATTTTAATGTCCAGTAGTGTAGAAACGGTAAGTTACTTTTCGATTTATAATAGTTTTATAAACTTATATTTCATAATGTGTCATTTTGTAGTACAACAGTGTGATTTTGCCAGGCCTAGAATTTAACGAAATGATGTAACGTTGATGTAGCCTGTCAAAGCCGCTGAAGATGAGCCCCCAGGGCTCGAATTGCATCATGCATTTTAATAAAATCACGATTTGTAGCTGAAGGCGGTTGTTCTACATCATTACGAAATTAATACATTCACGGAAAGGAACACTGCAAACAATGTATAAAATTAAGGTATATCCGTTATGCCAAAGTACCTTGCGTTTTAAACTCCTGCGAAAACAGTCCCACACACGTTTTACAGGAATTGTGCTTCGCATAACACTCGATAACCAACCGCTCTGTTTTATCATGAAGACCATTTTATGGTGCATTCAGTTGGTGACTAAACACGTCTGCCCCTCTCACTCGCTCAACGATAATGACACAGCGCAGTATTCGGGACAGAGCATGCAGGAGATACGCATACGCAGATATGTGAGCAGCAACGAAACAACGGTATCCCGCATTTTTTGTGATGGGCATTATTAAGCGCCAATCCCGCGTCTGCTTTACGAATATTTTCCGGCCGGCTTTATTTTGCCTGCCATGTACCACATTTTAATTTCTTCTCTTTCGATTCGCTTGTGCAGTGAGGGAAACATTGCTGTTTAAACGCCTCGGTGAATTCTGTAATTAGTCTGATTTTCTAGGTTCCTACAGCAGCGGTATATGCCTAGGTTCGGTAGCTCCTCGTTAAATAACTGGCCTCTTTTGAACTAAAATTTATTCGAACTGGTCATGAACAATTCCCATATTTCACATAAAATCATGAATTCCTGTTTTAAAGTAGAAAAACTGAAATATAAGAATAGTAAGAACCAATAGAATAGATTACTATATACATAGTAGCAAAGGGCTTTATTCAAAGAGCTTCCGAAACACGTGCATTTTATTTCACAACTACCATACAAACCCAACGCACTTATTGTTAAAGTCTTTAGCGTCTGGGAGTCTTTGTGTTCGAGATTTTAGCGCCCGAACTTCTAGCTTTTGACTCTTGAGCATTCGCGTCTCTTAAGTTCATGCGTCACTGTGTGAAATAGTTAACATCATTGGAAACCGAGCTAACTAAAAGTAAATTTCTTTCTGTTTAATTTATTGGCAAAAGGAAGAAAACTGACAGAGTTGAGATAACGCTAACAGCCAGCGAACACCTCTGCCTATAAAAGATCTTTATCAGTAATTCCAATTTAAGAACTTCAGTTGTTGCCGAAGCTACTATCCAAACATCGCGTCGCAACTTGACATTACATTGTAGATCCTATTTGGACGCTTACTATCGAGCTAAAGTGTGACCATTCATAGCAGTTAATCATATCAAAGAAAATTTGTTGATAAAAACCAAGTTCAAAAAGTATATAGCGTCTTATGACTTCGAACAGAGCATCGCGAGAAGTGAACCGTGTATTGGACTATCTATAGGAAGTAATAATAATAAAAATAGTTTATTCCACATTCGTATCACAGGGAATAATTGTCAGTGTTCAAAAGTTAAATGAACCCTGTGTCTTTTGAAGGAATTACTTCGGTGTACATATGATACGCTAATCAAAGCTATCAATTCACTCTGAAACTCGAATCGGCCGTCTAGTAGCTGTTAATAAGCATCTCTGGTGGCAACAGCTAAACAACGCAGTTAGCTGATAGTAATAATTTGAATCTAAACTTATTAACGGAGAGACTTTAAAAGTTTTGTGTCACACCAAATATAGTCTCAAATTAGTGCCAAGAGCGAACATTCTCAACAAATATTGACTGCAATTTATATAGTCTCGCCTTCACGTATCTCGATGAGGTGAAGAATCCTGGCTGAGCATAGGAAAACGATATCACACTTTAGTGGAAGTGCCAGTAAGCCGCTTGGTTCTTGAATCATTGTAAGCAGACTTTCCTGATTTGCTCCTATCTTTAAGCATCTAGCAGTAGTTCTTTTAGCGATTCCGTGATTTTTCCGTACATATCAAATAATTTGATATGCCGTTTCCATTTTTTGTAACTAGCTTCATTACATACACACCGCATTTTCGAATGGAATCTACAAATTAATTTTTTTTTGTAATTTACTTTAAAATTTCAAATAGTTTCTGTGCAGTTATGATTTCAAGATCCAAGAATGCACGATTGTCTACATAAGAAAAAAAAATCTAGCTCTAATTTTTCTCACCGCTGCATAATGTCAATGGCGGGTTGATTTTAACGATAGATTTCTGCATGTTCAAAAATGTTCAAATGTGTGTGAAATCTTATTGGACTTAACTGCTAAAGTCATCAGTCCCTAAGCGTACACACTACTTAACCTAAATTATCCTAAGGACAAACACACACACCCATGCCCGAAGGGGGACTCGAGCTTCCGCCGGGACCAGCCACACAGTCCATGACTGCAGCGCCTGAGACCACTCGGCTAATCCCGCGCGGCTATTTCTGCTTGTTTCACTACTTCACACTCAGCCAGGTAGTTGAAGAGCATTGCAGAGAATATGTCTCCATGTCTTACTCCAGTTTCTTCTGTGAATGTTTGTGATATTTCCCCCATGAAAAATAACTGCTTAATGTAATTCAACACATTGATTACGCTCAGTTTCAAGGACATCGCAGAAAATTTTTATATAAGAGCATAAAATTATTGTTCATTATTTCGATATTTTTTGTTACAGAGGGAAATCAGTCTTTCTCAGGCAACTCTAACAGGAACATGGCTCAAGTGACGGTTTTTGGCAAAGCACTCCTGCCTACAGCTGTTCAGTGAAAATGTTTCCGACATTTCACGTCGGCGTTTGTGGAGAGCTGTTGCGGTAGCGCAGCGTAGTGGTGCGAGAGTCCTTGTGGTGTTCTGCAGTGTTGCCATTTTCAGTTAAAGCTGTGTCTGTCTCTCTGCATATTGAGAGGTATGCTCGCCATTCAAATAACGTTTTAACACAATGGTGCCGTTGGTCTTCTCGAACACGGCGAAATATTTTTTTTTTCTCAGAGCACGTCTACCCACGTATCCATGCAACAGCTAGCGGAACCTTAAAATTGTAGCAATAGAACAAGTATGAAATAAAATGTTACGCTGATTGGAAACAAATTTACAGTTAGCATCAAATTCAAAATACATGTGACCAACAACTCCCACTGGCTTTTAAGAGCAATTACATACGTCAACTTCTTTTATTAATATTTATTGGTATTTCAGATTTAAAACATATACTGAAAATGGTTTAGTGTTCTGTATTACAGCAGGCATTGTCTTTTTAATTCTAACGAAACTAAGACGAGAAATGGAATATTTGAAGTTTACACATTTAGCGGGCTGTGCATTATTGTATCTTAACTTACTGGAGCTACAAACCAATCAGTGTTCATACTCTGTGGCAATAAAGTGATGGAGTCTAACTCTTCGGTGCTTTTGTTCATTTCCTTCAAGTTCTAGAAACAAGCACACTTTGAAAATATTTTTATTTCCTCAATCCTCATACGGATTTTTGTGATCTAGCTCACGAAGCTGTCTACACATGTGACAATAATCAATACTGGTCGCTAGGAGGGCTGCAGAAACGACCTATAATGTGGGCAACAAAGTTACTTTACAAATGTGATGACTACGCGTGAACTGACTCATCCCATTTTATAGTTGAACCAAAATCAGTCTCTCTCTTCGAGAGGCTATGGAGTAGTTTGAAACTGATATATCATTGACAAGACAAAGGAAAAATTAGTTGATAAAAGCAGTACAGCCTTCAGCCAATCGCTGTCTAAATATATGATTAATTTGATTAACAACATCGTTTTTATATTCATTTTACGTTACGTAACTATAACTCCGAGAAACCATTTTTCTCGATCAGCTTTCACAGGTGTAATGTTCACTCATTACTGTCCGACAACCTCATGGCTATTAGACGCAGCTTCTGCACAGGCACACAGTATAAAGTTTCTTCCGAACATCTGAAGAACAGCTTTGATGAAATGGAAGCTATTTTCAAATTGTAGCTAATTACGTAAAAAAAATTCGAAGCTGAATGACAGCAGTAACTGCTTTAGTACCTAAAAAAAAAAAAAAAAAAAAAAAAAAGAACTAAAACGGAAGAGCACGAGCGCGGTGCTGTTTCACTGGCGAGTCTTCATACACACTTGGACAACTTCCGTCAGTAAAGATCATCGGAACACATGTTTCATTTTACTTGCTACTAACATTCTCCTTTATTGAACGTCACAATCTTGTGTAACATTTTCGTTTTTCTTTTATACCAAAGAAATGCTAACGTGAATTGTTAGTTAAGGCATTAACAGTACTTGCTCCCAACTGTGTAAACTGGAGTCAATTTGTAAGAATTATTAATCAGACTTTCACATCATGTTAAGAGAGTTGCAACCGATAATCGTGTCCAAAAAGATTGCTATCTTCTCCCTTTTGAAATTCCAGGCTGCAAACAGTGTTATGGAAACTACTTTTTGTAGTTCTAGTTGTACGACCGAGACTTCGCCTTGTAAGAAAGATACGCTTATATGGGTTGTGCTAAAAAAAAGAGAACCGTGTATATCAAATATAGCTCAGTGATGCGGATTTATTTACTTAATCGTGACAGTAAAAACATATCACATGATCATAACGAGACATAGATAACTCCACTCTGGTATTGAAATCATTACCAGTTATCTACAAACAGATCTTACATAATAATATGCATTTTAAATGGTGTATGACAGATATTTAGCCATCTCACAGGCAACTATACGCAAACAATGAAGAAAAGCCAAACATATTTGCAGCACTTAAGTATGCAAGTACCAATATATCTGACTGTCTATACATGGAGCACAGGAGCCTTAAGATGGCGTTACTGAAGTGCCTAAACTGGTTGTCTAAACAAAATAACTTCTCAAAACGTACGGCTGTTTGACGACTTTCTTTGCGAAACAGGGAAAGATCCTCACGAATGCGTGATGATGCTTCGAGGTCTATAGCAATTTTAAGAATAAAACTGACGGAAAAATTCCGGAGCACTTAACGTATACCTCGTAGGAAACCAGTTCTGAACGCAGATAGCCGTAAGCCGTAATGAATACGCAAAGACAATTGGAAATTTGCTCCAGACCAGACCTCAGAGAGAATTTCCGGCTGTTGTAATGGCCATGAAATATTTTTTAAATGCCAAAGACTCTGAGGTAATTTCTCCAATCAAAATTGAGAATGGGAATTCTTCCATTTTTCAAAAGGATGTCTTCCTCTTAAATTATTTCTATCCTCTTCAAAAACTAAATATATTCCCTCTTGACCGCTGATAATTCTTCATTCTTTATAACCGAACATTGTTTTTCCTTAAACTTAAACTTCTTTCTTCTTCAAAACTACATTTCTTTCTTACCTGAGATTTAACGGTGATTGTGATCCAACTCCGAGCATGTACGTTTAGTTTCCCCGATGCTACTCTGATGAAGGCAAATGCTGGGATGGTTCCTCTAAAAAGGCAACTCCATTCTTTGTGAACCGGAATTAGCGCTCCGTTTCTAAAGACCTGTGGTCGACGGGACGTTAAGCCCTATTTTCCTCTAATGCTAGCCTTTAGCTGTATCGTTGACTGTGTTTTTTACAGTTCACTACACGTGCTACCATTGATGCCTACGTCTTTCTCAAGTAGCTACTTAGCGTCAGATGTAAAATGGTGTAAAGCCCTAACCTCCTTTCAGATTTTTTCCTTATTTGTCTAATAAGAAGCGTATTGTCTTCAGGTCCTCTCATAAAACTGTTTAGTAATCAAATATGAATACATTGCAGCGATGACTCCCCAAAAGAATATAAAAATATATTAGTAGCACCGAAGTCAGACTCTCCGCTATGTCATTTTGCCAGACGTAAAAATCCAGCAGATATTCTGAGTCTTTGTTAATCTAGGAATAGAGGATAAAAGGGTGTACTTCGACTCGGGCAGAGTCGCGTGAACGGTTAGCGTAACTCCTCCATACAAAACAGGAATCCCGATTCGTATCAACTGCTTATTACTTAGTACTTGTTTGTCAGAAAGTGCTACCAGACATAAACATTATGGAGCATCAGTGAAGAGCTTTAGACAAGATAATCGTGAAGAAAGTACCGGTAGTTTATAATTAAAGTGAACTACTCGTGGAGGTCTAGGGTGGAATTTAATTATCGTATGGTAGCCAAACTTGGTAGATATGTTCTTGCACCAATGCGGAAACGTTCTACGCTGGAAAACAATTTAGATCCTATTGTGGCCAAGAGGTGTAAATCTAGCGGTCTACATGGTTTGTATGATGGCAAACATTCACGCTGTCATTTGACGAGACTTAACGTGAGTAAATAGTATTTCTGACGCGAGAAGAGACCGTGAATGGCAGCAAGTACAGTGTTGCAGCCGACCGCTGTGGTCGAGCGGTTCTTGGTTCTTCAGTCCGGAACCCCGCTGTTGCTACGGTCACAGGTTCGAATCCTATCTCGGACATGGATGTGTGTGATGTCCTTAGGTTAGTTAGGTTTAAGTAGTTCTAATTCTAGGGGACGTCAGATATTAAGTGTCATAGTGCCAAGAGCCATTTGAACCATTTTGAACTGTGCTGCATTGGGAGAGTATCGGCGACAGGAAAGTCCGAGGAGAGGCCCGATATCATTCAATGATTTAAAGGTAGTGATGATGAAATTTGAAAACATGGGTCAAGTTAGTGTCGCATCTAGAAAAGAGGAGCATCCTATTGCGGTGGACGTTACTGACGAGGTTACTATTGGTGTTACTGAACATCCAGCAGGTGCCCCGGGCAGCTAGTTCTCGTGTAGCGTCACGACAATTGTCGGTATCATAGTATACAGTATGGAAAGTTTTGCGGTCTATTTTACACTAGCACCCGTACAACATCCAGACTGTGCAGAAACTGAATCCTTATAATCCGCAGCAACGTTTAGAATTTGCTCTTCCGTTTACGACAGGGATCGAAGTTCATGACATGTGTCTGTGCAATAGAGTGAGTAGTGAATACACAGAATAACCCGATTTTGAGTACTGTTAAACAGTGTGCTCTGCCATCGCGCTCGCCGTATGTGATTGTGTGGTTTGGGTTCACAGGTACCTTTTTTCTTTGTAGAGAATACACCCTAAATGCTTATTAGCTGTACCGTGATCTCTCCACGTCATCGAGACTTAATTGTACAGCACATTATTCCCGCTTTGGAATAATGAAACTGTGTGCCAACAACTGTTTGCATGCAAGATTGGGTAATACCTCGTTTCGCTCGCTCACTGAAAGATCTGTTTAATGCAACCTTCCACGAACGTGTAATCTCCAGAGGTTTTCCAGATTCATGGATGGCAAGGTCATCTGATCTGAATCCATGGGACTTCTGGCGCTGGATATATCTAAAACAACACGTTCACCAGGTACACATTCGGTCTATATTTGATACTGTATGAAGGCAAGTACACAGGAACACACTGCTAGGGTTTCACCAGAGTTGCTGCGAACAACCGCTGATCAAGTAGTTTTATGGACGTAGCATCTCACCCAAGTCTCCCGAGCTTACATTGAACAAATTACGTAAGCAGCGGTTAATAATAAAATAAACATTGTGTTTTTACTCACCTGCTTCGCCTTCTCTGCTCACGTCCCTTTAGTATACAGTACATACGGAAACATTTCTATACGTCTTTCTTGCTTTCCTGAGCCACATTTTCACCTAATGGCGGATATTGGACCCCTCTGAGTAGCTGCATTTTAATTATAACTGGATAACTTTTCCAATCGTTACTGAGAATGCCAGATTATCTTGAGTAAAGCAAAACACCAGATAACTCCCTAAGACGACAAACAATAAATCTCGCTTAATCGGGCGATTACACAGCTAAACTGCTAAGTCCTCTGAGAGTTTCAGATACGTAGAACAACTTGTAGATTTAGCGATGTAAAACGTCTACACGTTTTCACAGTTCTGGGCAAGTGGTGATCAACAGATTGCATGCAAGAGTTACGTACGACCGTTTTTTTGCAACATTGTCCCCAGTCTTTGAAATACTCATCACGTATATTACGAAGTCGGTGTATTCTATTACACCCCGACCAGTTCATTACCACACGAAATGTATATTTTTAAACGAACAAAGTGATTGATGAACAAGTGGCTCATGAACAACACTGGGCAAACCTCCGCAGCAATATCATTTAACATAAATTACACGAAGCAGTAATGAAGCCACTTAAAAGCGTAACACCGTAAGAGCGGTATTGTTCTAAATATTCTAAATCATCAACTGCTTAGTAATAACTGCTATGATTCAGACCGGAAACGCTGCGTATTGGAGATATGAGATAATTACGGCTTCAACTAAGTTGCCATATACAGTTCAGTGGATATAATGCGCTACTAGTGCAGCGGTAGCTGAAATGAAGTACTCTTCATTAGCAAGTCGAAGGTATCAAATTAGGTTTCGCCCTGGGGTAGTGAGAGTATTCTCCTGCGTAAGTACTTCATCAATTACTGGCAGTGTGGAAATTTTGCAATTGTTCTCCTATTAAAGGCATCAGCGGAGTTCTCGGACAAATAAAATGAAGCAATTTCGTCGACGACGAGAAGAAATGCTAAACTATAACTACTGGTATTTTTTCGTATGTCAAAGATAACTGTGAAAGTACTGAACTTCTGTTAGAGCTAATGTGTGAAATTCATATACGATCTGCCGACTTCTGGATTCCTAGAACCAAAAAATCTCATCGTGACGTATTAAACTTTTACCCAATGTTGGAACTGCAAATAATAACCGTATATAACGAGTTACACTTCTTTTGCACGCCATGTAATATAGAGCTCCTTCAGGCTGTTACCTACACTAAAACAACTACAACAAATGTATATTGTGACACTGATACTGATATGCGTATTTAATACCTGTTGATGATAACGTTAACGTTTTTCAAAATCAACACAGGAAGTATGCAAAGATAACTAGCGAATTTCCGAAATGAGGGTACAAAAAATCAAATTAGAAAATTACTAAATGTTGAAAAATAAAGAAACTATCCTCCAAAAATGTTCTCTTCCTTCAAGATTCATCGCTACACATAGAAAATTAAGAAAGTGGAGTATTTGAACAGGACGTCTTCAAGAAGAATTTAACAACTATTCAAAACACAAAGAAGATCAATAAACGAGACGCTTACTAACGACAATCAGAATTTCCTTCATACACTATCTGAAAACTTAGGATGCAGCAAAGAGGCAAGTAAGACCGAACGTACTGATAATTATATGCATTAATGTAAACTGGTAATGTTGGTTGATTTTGGGGAGGGGACAAAACAGTGAGGTCAACGGTCCCATAGGATTAGGGAAAGATGGGGAAGAAAGTCGACCGTACCTCTTCAAGGGAACCATCCCAACATATGCCTAAAGTGAGGTAGGGGAATCACGCAAAACCTGAATCAGGATGAATGGACCTGGATTTGAACCGTCGTCCTCCCGAATGCGAGTCCAGTGTGCTAACCACTGCGCCACATCGTTCCGTGTAATGTAAGGGGGCAACTAGATTATCGAGGAAAGCGTTAGTAACAAATGCGTCATTAAACGTCAACATAAGTATTGTTCAGCCACTGCATAGCTTATCTGACAATCGATAGTGGCATTTACTGTCCACAATTATAGATAGAGATAACAGACTTTCGAGCAGCTACTGAATGTTATTCATTTGTCGGGAAAAAGAATTTGATCACTTATGACAGGTGTAGGAGCTCAGAGAGACGGATGTGGTGGTGTACCATAGGCAGCTCCTCGCCCTCCCCTCTTGGAATCTAGGCATTGCGGAATAATTTATTAAAGTAAGTGCTGTCTTCTCTGTTTTGCAGCCTCTTTTTCTCACAGTAGCAGCTAGACAAATTATGCAGTATACACAACTTTCAGTAGTGCAAAAGATAATCACATTTTTGTGTTGTGTAGACTTCCATCACGGTCGCAAAAGACGGTATGTAACCTACGTATTTTACTAAAACTTCATAATAATTAATACAATGCTAGTCCAAGATTAAATTGTTCAGAACTATATCACATTACCATTGTGAGTTTGAGAGTAACAAGTGAAAAAGTTTTCATAAAACTCGGTACTTTTCATAAGTTTTGGACGAGCGGAAGATAGAAGCTACAGACTCGAAATTTGTGTAGTATAGATGTTACGTCACAAAATCATCACGCTGAAGTTTCTGTTGCGTTACCTTTACTCCATTTCGAATTTTTCATGAAAACGTAAATTATAAGATAGAACAAACAGAAGTTATGTAAACAATCAAACCCAGGGCTAAAGAAAAAGAAATTTCACCAGAATCTTCCTGTTCAGAATTGAAGATGCTCCAATTTCGAAGAAAACCAGTGTAATATTGAGTGTTACAGAGATGAGGCAGTGGCCAGTTTGTAAAATCCATATTTATTTGAATATGGACAGGAGGTTTAAATAGCATATTCTATAACGTACAATTTAATAAAGAAAAAAACTATATGCAAATAGAATCGCCATTTTGGGAAGATTTGGAAATTTGTTGTTGAACTAGAATACATTTCAGGCACATAGATAGTGCTGTGTTGTTTACTGTGAATTGTTCAGTGATAGGATTGTTCTTAATTTTCCTTTAATTTCCGTTTATTATTATTAAATTAAAGGAAACTTATTGTACATACGGGTCACTGTTTTATTCGCGACAACGTCGTAGCTTGTGAGGACTGTTCTTATCAGAATCGACAGCAAACCAACACCGACAACAAAAGTTCAGGCATACATGTCGACGTCACAAGCTGAAGATGAGAAAGTATATGGGATACTGAAACTGTAACACGGTAGGCATAGGGAGATGGAAGCCTAATACTCACGGGAGACTGGAATGTAGTTGTAGGGGAAGGAGAAAAAGAAATCGTTACAGGAGAATATGGGTTGAGACAAGCAATAAGATAGGAGAAAGACTAATTGAATTCTGTAACAAATTTGAGCTAGTAATAGCGAATACTCTGTTCAAGAATCACAAGAGGAGGAGGTATACTCGGAAAGGGCCGAGTGACACGGGATGATTCCACTTACATTATCTCATGGTCAGACAGAGATTTCGGAACTAGATACTCAATTGTAAGGCGTACCCAATACCAGATATTGACTCAGATCATTATATAGTAGTGATGAACAGTAGGCTGAAGTTTAAGAGATTAGACAGGAAGAATCAATATACAAAGAAGTGGGATACGGAAGTACTAAGGAATGACGAGGTACGCTTGAAGTTCTCTAAGGCTCCAATACAGCAGTAAGGAATAGCTCAGTAGGCAGTACAGTTGCAGAGGAATGGCCATCTCGAACATTGGCAATCACAGAAGTTGGAAAGAAGGTAACTGGGAAGAAAGCATGTTCAACAGATGATATACTTTCGTTGATTGATGAAAGAAGGAAGTACAAAAATGTTCAGGGAAATTCACGAATACAGTTACACAAGTCGCCTAGGAATTAAATAAAGAATAAGGTCAGGGAAGCTACGACATGGGTGCATGAAAAATGTGAAGAAATCGAAAAAGAAATGATTGTCGGGAGGACAGACTCAGCATATAGGAGAGTTAAAACGACAATCGGTGAAATTAAAAGCAAGGGTTGTAACATTAAGAGAGCAACTGGTATTCCACAATTAAATGCAGGGCAGAGAGTGGATAGGCGGAAAGAGTACACAGAACGCCTGTATGTGGTGGAAGATTTGTCTGATGCGATAGAATTTCAAACAGAAGTCTATTTAAATGAGACAGGGAATCCAGTATTAGAATCATAATTTAAGAGAGCTTTGGAGGAGTTAATAACAAATAAGGTAGAAGGGACAGATAATTTTCCATCAGAATTACTAAAGTGCCAAAAAAACGACTGTTAGGATTTCTCGACTTTAAAAAAGCGTCCGACAGTGTTAAATGGTGCAAGAAATTCGAAATCCTAAGAAAAATACGGGTAAGCTGTAGGGAGAGACGGGTAATAAACAGTATGTACAAGAGCCAAGGGGGAAGAATAAAGGGATGCCCAAGAACGAGGTGCTGGGTTTAAAAATGATGTAAGACATGGATGTGGTCTTTCATCCTACAGTTCAATGTGTGCATCGAAGAAGCAATGATGAAAATAAGAGAAAGGTTTAGCAGTGGAATTAAAATTCAAGGTGAAATACTGTCAATGTTAAGATTCGCTGATGAAATCGCTATCCTGAGTGAATGTGAAGAATAGTTACAAGATCTGGTGAAAGGAACAAAAGTCTAATGAGTAGAGAATATTGACTGACAATAAATCGAAGACATACGAAACTTATAAGAAGTAGCAGGAACGAGAACAACGAGAAAATTAACATCAGGAGTGATGGTCACGAAGTAGATGATGTTAAGGTATTGTACTACCTATGCAGCAAAATAACCAATGACAGACGGAACAAGGAGGACATCAAAAGGAATCTGTCACTGGCAAAAAGGGCATTACTGGCCAAGAGAAGTCTACTAGTATCAAACATAGGCCTCAACTTGAGGAAGAAATTTCTGAGAATGTACGTTTGGGGCACAGCCTTGTATGGTAGTGAAACACGGACTGTGTCAAAACCGGAGCAGAAGAGAACCGAAGCATATGTGATGCGGTGCTATAGACGGATGTTGAAAATTAGGTGGAATGATAAGGTAAGGAATGAGGAGGTGCTGCGCAGAATCGGAGAGGAGAGGAATGTGTGAAAGGACAGGATGAAAGGACACCAGTTAAGACATCAGGGAATAACTTCCATGGTACTAGAGGGAACTGTAGCGGGCAAAAATTGTAGAGGTAGACGGAGACTGGAATGCATTCAGCAAATAACTGGGGACGCAGGTTGCAGGTGCTACTCCGAGATGAAGAAGTTGGCACAGGAGAGGAATTCCTGACGGGTCGCAACAAACCAGTCAGAAGACAGATGACTCAAAGGAAAAAAGTTAGGTGCGCTAGTGGTAAGAAACCGAATGTTCCATTCGCCGCCCGCTCCAAGAAACCAAAGCAACACCATTATTGACAGAGGGATCAGTGTGTTGGAGTCGCTCGACGTAGTCGCCTAGTGACGGGATCTGTGAGTGCACAACCTTACTCTTTGCTGTAACCATGGGCACTAGCTGCATACCGAAAAAAAACTTACGTGTTCGCGAGTGAAACTGTCTTAGTGGTCCGTTTTCTTTTCGTCAATTACATCTTCCGTGTTGGTTTCATGAACGTATAAAAAGACTAGTTGAAGTTATTGCCTCATTCTTTCCGGTTACCACGAGGTATTGTCTGCTGCCTCTACGGGCGTGCGACACTACTGCTGACTAAACCAGCCAATGCTTCAGACAAACAGGAACTGCTGTAAATGGAACTGCGGTGTAATTTAGAATCGGTTTCTGAGGAAAGATTAGTATTTGTTCGAGGCATTATAGTTTTTGTGTGATTAATCAAGAGGAACATCAAATATGTTGATGATTCCACTGAAAGTGAGCTTACTTAATTCCAATGAAAAACTTAAAACATTTCCTCACACCAGAATTATGTACCATTTTCTCAGCTGGGGATGATAGGTGAAGCATGGAGAGCACAGCTTGTTAATCACAAAATGTTCATTGGCTCTAGCCGGCCGGAGTGGCCGAGCGGTTAAAGGCGCTACAGTCTGGAACCGCACAACCGCTACGGTCGCAGGTTCGAATCCTGCCTCGGGCATGGATGTGAGTGATGTCCTTAGGTTAGTTAGGTTTAAGTAGTTCTAAGATCTAGGGGACTTATGACCACAGCAGTTGAGTCCCATAGTGCTCAGAGCCATTTGAACCATTTTCATTGGCTCTTCCCAGGAGCACTAGGTGTCCCTTAGCACTCGGCATCCCCGAGGTGACGACAGTTCACTGAACTAGAAGGGACTACTGACGACGCATGGGGCCTACTAGAGTGATTTTCCACTAGAATACCGTAAGATTACGTTTCTCCAAGCGGAGGAAGTTATTTTAGAAGTGAAAGAGGAAGATTAATTTTGCTTTACCTACTATACCTAGTGGAGCAGACGAATGGAAGGGAGGCAACACGCTTTGCTCACTAATGCCGCTGGATGCCTAACCCCGCCGGCTCTCAGGGCCTAACTGGTCTTTTAAGACACCCCGTATCGCAGGGAACCGTCAGCGAATAATCTGTAACAAAGTTAGTTCCGCATGAAGTGATCTATCACCTGCAGACTTTACAACAACCTGCACATTCTCGACGCCATGGCTAAATATTGCACACAGCATTGCACCTCTCATTTCGTATCTCTTGGTGAAGTTAAAAGCAAAGCCATCAGTATTGACAGTTCAGAATGATTGCCAATGTTGATTGCAAGGGAGAGAGCCAAAGAAAAGCTGGAGTACGAGAAAGCCTCTAGAAAGGGAAGAATTGTCTGATGATGTGAAAGAAGAAGAAATGGACCTTGATTTGGAAGAGAGAAGAGATTTAGTATTAGTCCGGCAGAGTTTTGGAAAACTTTCAGTTAAACAAGGCAGAAAAAACTGATACTATGGTTAGGAATTTCTATGGTCATTAGGGGCAAAGTGGCAACCTAAAGAATAAACAAACTAAAGACCGGAGACTTCCCCACAAACCTTCAGAAGGATATAATAAACACATTCCCGAAGACAATAGAGGCATATAAATGTGAGAACTATTGCACAGTTACTTCAAGTATTCTTGCATCCACATTAATGATAAGAATACAGAAGAATGGGAAAGAAAATTGAGGATATATAAGCGGTAATGCAATTTGGCTTTCGAAAAGATAATGGCAACAGTAGAGAAGTTCTGACACTGTGCATTATATTGTTAGCATGACGCATGGAAGCTGAAGACACTTCCCTAAGATTTCTTAAATGAGAGAAATTAATCATCAAAGTGGTGGAAGATTCCCTGTCCGGAAATCCCTGTGAAAGTTGGATTTGACCACAAGATGTGAAGAGAGCAGAACCGCCAGTATGAAAGGAGACGGAGAGTATTTTGTTGACAGTACGGAAGCAAAAACAGCATAATTGGTCAGTCAGGAGGGATCAGTAACTTGCAACGTGGACTAAACCTTGGATGTCACTTGACTAACTTATTTATCAGGGACTTTTCAGCCCTTCTAAAGCTGTCAAAGGGGACTGTTGTGATACGTTTGTGATGTGGAAAAGCGGAGGAACAACCAGAGCTAAACTAAGACCGCGGAGACATCACGTACTGACGGACAAGTATCGTCGAGCGACCAGAGAGCGGCTGTAAAAAGAGCACGAAATCATCGGAAGGAATGACGAGTGAATTAAAAGTTGCTACCAATAATCCAGCTAGCACAGAATAGGAGCCCACAAGCCAATGATTTCTGTAAACAGTGCTACACGTTTGAGGCGGCGTACCGGGCAACGTCACTGGAAGGGCTTAGATTTGGCTAAAGCCTGGCGTAGTCAACAATCAACAGTGAAGTACGGAGGAAGAGATGTTACTACAAAGGGCGTTCAAAGAGTTTTGCACAGTCGTCTCTAAATTTTTATTTTTTGCAGGAAGAGAATTTTTGTGAACATACTTGGAACATTTAGCTATACACTGAGCCTACTCAGTGCAGCCTCCATCAGCTGTGACGCATCTGGCCCAACGTTCTTTCCATGATGTAAACGCACTTTGGTAAAATTCTGGGGATTGACTTTTACACCATCGCTTGACACAGGAAATAAGATCTTTCTATCAAATGTTTTACCGCGCAGATGGGCCTTCAGAAAACCAGAGAGGTAAAAATCAGACGGAGCCAAGTCCGGACTGTAGGGAGAATGAGGAACAATTTTCCAATCCATTTTCCTGATGTTCTCCTCCGTCATAAGGGCTGTATGGGGTTTGACCCTCTCGTGGTATAGTCTGATGAGCTGACTCTGAAGCTGTGGTCTGTATGTCTTAATGGCACATCGCAGCTTGTCCAATGACAAAAAGTGACGGTCCTGGTTAATTGTGGAGCCAGGTTCCGAAAAGTCAATGAAAATGACACCATACAGAAGAAGGACGCCATCACCTTTCGGCCTGCTGTTCGTGAAAGTCTTGGTTCCTTCTTCCGATTGGAACCCGGATGACGCCACTCCATGGATTGGGTTTTCCTCTCATGTTCTGACAAAAACAACCATGTTTCATCCTGGGTAAAGACGCCGTCAAAACACTGTTTCCACTCTTCAGTAAAGGTCTTCATGAGACCCTAGCACACATTCTCCCTCACCGTTTTCATTTCTCTTGTCAATAATCTGGGCACCCAACGTGCACAGACTTTTCTGTACCCTAGTGACTGTACCAGTGATACCACACTATCAAACGTCAGACGAGTCATTCCAGCAAGCTGTCGTGTCGACGCACATCTGTCATTTTGGATGATTTGATCAATGGTCTCATTATTCGTATTACTCACTGCCGTCGACGATCTACCGCATCTTCAAAAGTCCATTAGAGAGAAATCACCTTCTTTAAACCTCTGCAACAACCGCTGGATACTGCTGTGATCCACTGTGTCCTCCCCATAAACAGGGAGCAACTTCCTGTGAATCGATGTGGCAGAGTCATCGCCTGTCTTGAAAAGGAACTCCATCACCGACCGTTGTCGCAACCTCACATCTACTTCACGGTCCATTATGGCTCACCAGTAAATAATAGAAAATACTTTTGTATACTAATTTATAGCTAAATGTTCCAAGTATGTTCAGAAGAAATTTCATTCTCCTCCTGCAAAAAATAAAAAAAACGTAGAGCGACTGTGCAAAACTTTTTGAACACACTTTGTATATGGACGTGTTTTTGTGGTATAGCGCTCAACAAAAATCTAATTGCGGTAGAATATGAACATATTTTACTAAATTATGTATTGCTTGCAACAGAGAAGCAGTTCGTAGACATTGTGTCTCTCACTACGAGGTAGCGCCCTTTCATAAATTAGCCTCTGTTAGGAAATGGTTTGTCGGCCGTACATTCCAGAAAAGGGCTGGATTGCCCAAAGTCTTGGACTGAAAGCTATGGAACACGTCTGGGATGAGTTAGAACGTCGAGCTCGCTCCAGGTCCCAGCGTCCGATATCGCTGTCTTCTCTCAGTTCGGCTGTTAGGGGAGAATGGGATGACACATTTCCACAGACACTCGCACACCACAATGAAACTGTCTGCAGCAGAGTTCGAGCCACCATAAAGGCGGTAAGTGGACACACCCCATTTTAATGGCCACTAACAGCTTCAAAACTGGCTCTGACCACTATGGGGCTTAACATCTGAGGTCATCAGTCCTCTAGAACTTAGAACTACTTAAACCTAACTACCCTAAAGGACACCACACACCTCCACGACCGAGGCAGGTTCGACCCTGAGACCGTAGCGGTAGCGTGGTTCCAGACTGAAGCGCCTAGAACCGCTCGGCCATTAACAGGTGTCTAGATACTTTTGATCGGATGGTGTAAATCAGATACAATTTTGACGAGGGTATACGTATTGATAAATGGTTCAGACAACAAATACAGCGATGAGCAGTCCGCGTAATCATCTGTGACTCGCTTTATGCTTTCCTCATTAACCATCAATCTTCGTTAGATGTCTCATTAATTCAGTACGAAACACAGCTCTCGTGCAACTGACGACTTTTCTGTTCTAAGAAGTAGTTCACGTAATGGCACCACGTTGCAGAAGGAAAACGCTCGGGTCCCTCGGAACGCCATGCGGCACTGGGCGCTGTGTGAGTGGTAAGTATAAGTGTGGCTCTAGCTGGCAGCCGGGCGGCACTATCGTCCGGCGGGTTAAGGCAGTTAGCGTGGCGCGAGGTCGGCCATATCAAGGGGGGGGGGGGGGGGAGGGGGGCTACCCGGAGCAATTTGCATGACAAAAACAAAAGATTAAGGATCTTTAAAAGTCAAAGGTTAAGTGAGGCCGCAGATTTATGAGGCAATTTGGCGTGGCCCGTAACGATAAGGAGGCATAAACTTACAGCCCCGGCTTCACCCGGTGGCCTCCGTGTTCCCGCCCCTCGACAAACATCGGGGAGGGTATCTCCCACTCAGACAAATCGGGCACTCCGGCCCTTATTCTCATTCATGACTGCGGAAGCTCCACTTATAGGCGTCAAATACGTCATCTAAATTTAGCCGAAAATTCACCTGTGTGTGCCTTGCCAATCGGTAGCTTTCTGTTCCGACTGTAAGTGTAAGCTTTCACAGTTTTATCATAATGAGGTCAAATTGTAATTTCATCTTCTAAATTCTATGCCTGTGGATATTATACTATAATTGTCTGTTTAATGACACTTGTGTTGCTTTTACTCACTCCGAAATCTAATGCACCTCTCTTCGCAATACTACTCCGTAGAAGAGTCGCCGGCCGGTGTGGCTGTGCGGTTCTAGGCGCTTCAGTATTGAACCGCGTGACCGCTACGGTCGCAGGTTCGAATCCTGCCTCGGGCATGGATGTGTGTGATGTCTTTAGGTTAGTTAGGTTTAAGTAGTTCTAGGGGACTGATGACCTCAGCAGTCAAGTCCCATAGTGCTCAGAGCCATCTGAGCCATTTCGTACAAGACTCCTCCTTTCTACATAACCACCGCTACCCGCCTCTACTAGAACCTCGATACTGTTATCAAGTCCTTGCCTCCTTCTGCAATTTTATGCCCCATACTTTCTTCAGATGACAAATTGGCAGTTCCTTGGGGTCGCATGATGTATCCTATCAACCATTCCCTTATTTTAGTCAAGATTTGCCGTGAAGTCCTCCCCGTTTCGATTGAGTAACTCATCATTAGTTACACGACCTACCTAGCTAACCTTTAGCATTCCTCTGCAGAATTACTTTCCAAGAGCTTTTTTCTCTTCTTGTCTAAGCTGTTGCTTAATAAACTCCATACACTTAAAATGAAATTCGATTACCACAAAATTCTTGGTTTCTGATTCGTTTTATTTTCTATGGCCCGTCTGCTTCACCCATCTTCAGTTATTTTGCTGCGCCAATAGTAAAATTCATGGACCAGTTTTAGTGTGTTACTTCCTAGCATAAATCCCTCACTATCGCCTTATTTTATTCTTCAAACTTTCATTACACTTGTTTTATCCTGTTGGTGATCATCATATAATTTGCTTTCAATATTTTATTTTATTACTTCAAACGAATCTCCCAAGTCGTTTGCCGTCTCCTGTAGAAACATAGAGTCATCTGACTAAAACTGGTTAACGGACGTGGATTTTTGTTTTCATTTCACTATCAGAGTTTGGTAGCTACTGTAATGTCACCGCTTGCGTCTGGGGATTGCTGTTGCCAAAACACTTGTCAGTTTTTTATACGTTTGTGGCTGTCTCGAGGTCGGTGGCACTTTTAACAACATCAACATCACATTTAACGTTTCTGTCTCAGACAAAGGCAGGTTGGTATCTAAACAGAAAGACTACAAAGGTATAGAAGAAGGAGCCAGTAGAAACCGAGAGGGCTATAAAATTGTGTAATAATTCATGTTTTCTTGGAGAGGCTATTTGCATCACTCAAATGCTTTGGCACGCACGGATGAAGAAAAATAAAAATAAGAACTGTTCTCCTCTCGTTTAACCCATAAACAGTGTTGTGTCGAAATATACATCGAACAGAAAAATAATCCAATGACCGCCATTTGTTTCCAATAGACATGTTAAGTTTGCAGCTGCCTCGTTTGACTGTACTTGCCATGGTTATTATAACTAACGCACTGCATCCACCATCATATCTTCAGGGTGGTCTTCAGAAGGATGTTGTGTGCGAACTAAGCTACAAATTAGATTATTTTTTTCCTTTTCAGTTATATTAATGTACGTGCAAGAAACTAATGTTGCACTTCCTTCTTAATTTTTTTGCTATTGGTCTTTTCAGTAATTAAATACTTCTTCAATATCCTTCATTTATGTTTCCGAATGAACAAATTAAGTCGTTTCTAACTAACGTATAGGTAAGTAGAATATCTGAGTTCCAATTTAATAAATTACACTTTAGGTTCTACTAGTAACAAACATGGCTGTATTTCAGACGTTGCTATGAACTATTCGCGGCTCGATCGGCGCAGATGACATCAAGCACAACACAATTAATGGCAGCTATTTTTACATCACACACTATATATCTACCGACATTAGTCTGTTTTTTAAACACCATTAAGCTTGCAAAAAATATGATATTTGGGGATACATCAAAGGTAACTATTCGTGATGTTCAAAACTTAATTCTTCAGTAATGTATTTTTACTTACACACATTTATTATACACGTATAATTAATTGTTTAACGTAGATGAAATTATTTTATATTTGCTGGGCAGTTGGCGGATATCACTGAAGAGACTCAAGTATCTTAAGCTTTGATGTGTTGCAGGACAGAAAATTATTGCTACACGTGAGCCAATGAAAAGTGAGTGAGTGATATTAAGTGGTTATTGTGTTACGGTAAGGCATTAATGAAACTAATTTATAACAATCTTGCACAACTCTCAATTAGTAAAACGTCATTTATGATCATAGGCTACTTGATGTAATATTTCGATCAAACGACAGCCATAAGATGCTTACAATTGTAGTGCCTGAACTGACTTCCACCGTTCATTGAGTAAAATACAGTAACCATTGTAGGTTAATATTCCTAGTTAATCTTGTACATGTAGCATCAAACAAGCCTACCACACAAAATTAAAAGTTTTCTGCTTTCATAAACGGGAGGGGGGGGAGGGTTTGTTGTAGTGAACCAGATGTAATGCGTAGAACCGATACGTAAACTGTGGACAGAAATTTTGGAATCAAAATGTATCGGATAATGTGAAAAACAATAGAAACATGTTGAATAGAAATGGTTCACTAAATCCTCTTACTACATCTACCGTTAAAATTCTGTAAGGGGTAGAATGAGACACCTTACGAAGAAGTTCCTACGAGTGGATGAATCATCTTGTCTAGAAACAGCTTAAGTGTTCGATGATTGACTTGTAATAAAATTTTGTTTGGTTTTCACACTAGTACTAGTGTGTAACTTAATCTCTTAAAAATTACGTATCCATCTGTCCCCACAAAAGCCACTGCATCCACCACAATTTAATATGTAAACACCTGTTCCATTATATTTGTCATCACTCATCTGAGGTTTGTGTCTTCACTTAGACTTTAGCGTATTGGAAATTTTAAATGT